>NC_034192.2:1224470-1322628 GCF_002021735.2 Oncorhynchus kisutch | reverse complement strand
TTCTCTCTCTCTATTGTTTAGAACTCTCTCTCGCTCCCTTTCTCTCTCTCTATTGTTTAGAACTGTCTCTCCCTTTCTCTCTCTCGCGCTTTTTCTATTGTTTTGAACTCTCTCTCTTCCTTTCTTTCTCTCTCTCTCTCTCTTTCTACTGTTAGAACTCTCTCTCTCCCTTTCTCTCTCTCTCTCTTTTGTTTAGAACTCTCTCGCTCCCTTTCTCTCTCTCTCGCTTTTTCTATTGTTTTGAACTCTCTCTCTTCCTTTCTTTCTCTCTCTCTCTCTCTCTCTCTTTCTACTGTTAGAACTCTCTCTCTCCCTTTCTCTCCTCCTCTCCTTCCTCTTCTCCTCTCTTTTGTTAGACTCTCTTCTCTCCCTTTCTCCTCTCCTCTTTTGTTTAGAACTCTCTCTCTCCCTTCTCTCTCTCCCTTTCTCTCTCTCTCTTTCTACTGTTTAGAACTCTCTCTCTCCCTCTTTTCTTCAAGAACCTTCTCTCTCCCTTTTCTCCTCTCTCTCACTTTTGTGTTACGAAACTCTCTTCTCTCCTTTTCTCTCTCTCTCTCTTTCTACTGTTTAGAACTCTCTCTCTACCTTCTCTCTCTCTCTCTCTCGTCTCTTCTTTGTTTAGAACTCTCTCTCTCCCTTCTCTCTCTCTCGTAAACACACGTAACACACTTAAAAGGTCATGTCAATGCCAGTTGCCTGGCACGTTGATCGTTGCCCTAACTGTGACCTAATTCAGTGCACAGTACCTAGCGATAAATACAAAGCCCTCCTCGCCCTCCTTTCGGCAAACCTGACCACGACTCCATTTTGTTGCTCCCAGCCTATAGACAGAAACTAAAACAGGAAACGCCCCTGCTCAGGTTTGTTCAACGCTGGTCCGACCAATCTGATTCCAAGCATGAAGATTGCTTCGATCACGTGGACTGGGATATGTTCCGGATAGCGTCGAACAACAACATTGATATACATGCTGATTCAGTGAGCGAGTTTATTAGCATCGGTGATGTTGTACCCACGGCGACTATTACAGTTTTTCTGAATTGCTAAAACACAATTTCTGAAAACCTTGCTCCATTTCCTGAAGACATTAAACACAAAACCTCATCTTCAAGCACATTTACATAACAACTGCCTCCTCTCGCCAAATGAAACATTTGCCTCAAAATAGTTTTACCTGTGTTCAAAATCAAACACTGCTCTCAAATCATAAACAAAGTGATAAAGTGATATACACTCTCAAGCAGTCAGTAAACAATCCCCCCCAAAATAGAAACATCTCAGGGAGAAGTACATTTTTTATCTAAAAGAAAATCATGTGTCTTTTGATGAACAAAAACATGTTCTATCATAGTAGCTCAAAATTGATCAGAAATTACTACTCTGCTTTGCTCTTTGCAATTTTGTTTTTTGTTCTTCCTCCTCCTTGTACCCCTATTTTTACAATACTGTACCCTGCATCTCACAAACGTGTCCTTTGTCTCTGTGATACTGTAATTCTGGTTCTTTGTTGATATGAACTTACAACCAGTCAAAATCTATTGAGCAGTCAGTACTGTTAATAAATGGAAAGCACAATGTTCAGGGCCATACAATGTGTCCATTGTACAGTATACAGCCTACAATGCACTGCACTACAGTATACAATACTAAAAGGGACAAAAAAATCTAAGGAGTAAACATGTGATCAATGTGCTTCTTCTTATCTTTGGGCTGGGTCAGACCAGAGCACTTCTTCGACATCACAAGCATATTGTCCCTCCTGAGGCAACGGGGGAAGAAGCCTCTTGTGTGCCGTATCCAGCCCTGACATGATTCCTCACCTATATCACCACGGGCTAAATCCATGGCTTGCAGCAGATTTACTCTGGTGTAGGGTTGTCTATCATACACTTTCCATCTCCACGAGGAGAAAAATTCCTCAATCAGATTCCGGAAGGCGAGTATGGAGGGAGGTACAAGTTCATAAACTGCCCATTGATGTTAAACCATTCCCTTACCTGAGCAGCTCGGTGTAAACTGACATTGTCCCACACTATCACATAGGTGGGAATGGGATTCTCATTTAGCTCTTGACCCTGCTGCTCTTGAACCTGCTGCTCAAATAAAATATCTCTTAGATTGGCAATAAATCTTAGAATGTGCTGGGTGTTATATGGCCCGAGTGTAACATGGTGATGAAGAACACCATGGTTGTTGATAGCAGCACAGATTATGACATTGCCACCCTCGTTGACCAGGGACTTCAACAATGGCCCTATGTCCAATCATGTTTCAGCCTCTCCTTCTCCTCTTTGTTAGATTGAAGCCAGCTTTCATCGACAAAGATGAACTCATGGGGTCTGTCCAAGGATTCCAAGTCAAATATTGTCTGTGTAGAAATACAATATACTATATGTAGGATTTTGTAAGTCGTACAGAGACAGTGCTATACTGTAGAGTACAATTAGGCTTCTGATTCACATACATTGTATGTACTGAAGAGTAATGTCATTCACATAGTATGTGTTAGTACTGTAGACAATCTGGATTACAGTAAATGTTCTGAATGTACACTTACTTGCACATACTGAGCTTGCAGTTCTTTCACCCTTGGTGAGTTGCGCTCAAAAGGTACTCTGTATACTTGTTTCATTCGCATCCTGTTACGATGGAGGACATGGTCAAATTGTGGAAATGCTCACACTGTCGATTCCCTGGAAGTGTGTGTTGTCTTGTATCACTCGTTCTGGATTTCTCTGAGTCGTATTGCATTATCTTGAAGGACCATGCCAACTATAACGGCCCTCTTGCTCCCGAGTGAATATAGCTGTCCTTCCACCCTGCATGTGGCAGCCTTGCAATTCTACAAAACGTAGTTGTGCAGTTGCAAACATATTCATGATTAACTTTACACATGTCTATTGAAACAGCTGCATATAGTGTAGTACAGTAAATGTACAATTACAAAAATATAGTAGTATCCTGTACCTGTTCTCTTCTCTGAATGTCATTTAGCTATTATGCAGTCTCTTGTTCAATACCTTAAACAGTTCACATGGTAAAACACAATTTGCAGATCTCACTTAGACTTTTCAGCAAAACTCTAAACACATTCTCATTCTTCAAAACACATTCTGCACTCTATGCACATGTCATCCATACTGGTAAACACAAGTGGCAACCAATCAAATACAAATAGAGAAGACATGTCATTGATTGAACACAACCACTCAAATTGATTTAACCTGTTTCAAATGATGTGACACAACCAATATAAGCCAGTTCAGAGAGCCAGTTCAGAGAGCACCTTGTTGAAGTTGGGAAGGAGAAAATCTGAGAATGGATAGAAGAGACAATGTGAGAGGACGAGGACAAGTGCGTATGCGAGCTGGGCGACGAGGTGGAAGAGGAGGAGGAGGGCAAGAAAGAGGAGGACGAAGAGGAAGAGGAAGACAAAGAGTGGAAATATCTGATGAAATTTGAGCAACAGTTGTAGACCATGTTCTTGTCCATGGACTGACAATGAGGGAAGCAGGACTTAGAGTGCAGCCCAATTTGAGCCGATTTTCTGTGTCCACCATACTTATTCCACCATAATTTGCAAATAAATTCATAAAAAATCCTACAATGTGATTTTCTGGATTTTTTTTCTCATTTTGTCTGTCATAGTTGAAGTGTACCTATGATGAAAATTACAGGCCTCTCTCATCTTTTTAAGTGTGAGAACTTGCACAATTGGTGGCTGACTAAATACTTTTCCCCACTGTATGTGTATAAGGTAATTGTTAGATTACTTGTTAGATATTACTGCATGGTCGGAACTAGAAGCCAAGCATTTCGCTACACTCGCATTAACATCTGCTGACCATGTGTATGTGACCAATAACATTTGATTTGATTTGATTTGATTTATTCTTTAGAGCTTTCTCTCTCTCTCTTTCTATTGTATAGAACTCTCTCTCTCCCTTTCTCGCTCCCGTTCTCTCTCTCTTCTTGTTTTAGAAATATCTCTCCCCTTTCTATCCCCCCCTGTCTCTCTCTCCCTTTCTCTCTCTCCCTTTCTCTCTCTCTTTTCTTTCGCTCCCTTGCTCTCTCTCCTTTTCTCTCTTCTTTCTCTTCCTTTCTCTCTCCCTTTCTCACTCTCTCCCTTTCTATCTCTCGCTCTACTGTTTAGAACTCTCTCACTCCCTTTCTCTCTCTCCCTTTCTCTAACAACCTGTGGTATGGTAAAAACTAGCAGAGGTGATGTCATCATGCTACAGACTGTGAATATTCTGCACGGTCTGTATGTATGTGTCACGTTCTGACCTTTATTTCCTTTGTTTTGTATTTATTTTGTATGGTCAGGGCGTGAGTTGGGGTGGGCAGTCTATGTTTGTTTTTCTAGGTTTTGGGTATTTCTATGTTTCGGCCTAGTATGGTTCTCAATCAGAGGCAGGTGTCATTAGTTGTCTCTGATTGAGAATCATACTTAGGTAGCCTAGGTTTCACTGTGTGTTTGTGGGTGATTGTTCCTGTCTCTGTGTTTTGCACCAGATAGGACTGTTTAGGTTTTCACACGTTTCTTGTTTTGTTAGTTTATTCATGTATAGTGTCTTTATTAAAGTACAATGAATAACAACCACGCTGCAATTTGGTCCGCCTCTACTTCACCTAAAGAAAACCGTTACAGTATGTATGTATGTTTGTGTGCATATTTGACTTGTCGCGGACAGGCATCTGTGAGTGTGTATGTTTTATTCATCGCTGTGTGTGTATGTATGTGTATTCAGTCTCACCCCTGGTGAAAAGAGCTTTAGTGCCTTTCTATGGTTTAGTGGTGTGTCACATTTAGCCAGTGAAGAAGTGATTCTAGTCTTTTACCCAGAATACCAATTCGGGATAATAATAGTAGCAAGCAAATGGATTCAGATGTTAAATGCCCATTGCCTAGACATTGTGTACTTAGCTTGAGATGCAGTGACTTCTCTAAAACCCCACAAGCTTTCTCAGAAATGAGTGTGTATTTACTGTCTTTCGTGTTTTTCTGAGAGGTTTATTGTAGGCTTGTATCTCTGGTTGTCATGACATCTGGAATTCTTATGAAGCTGCAACACGTCAAATGAAAACAAGCTCATTGGAAAGAGATGAAAAACTGTACTCAAAAGGCCTTCTGATTGCAGATTTTGTTTATCATGCATCAGTTTGAACAATTCCTTAGCTGGTTTCATCAAAACATACTGAGTGATTAGTCAATATTACACCAGGCTCTCAGGTGATCAGATCCATCCCAATACTGATGACAGCTATAGGGCTTCAGGCCCAACTACACATCCAAACACATTTATTCCCAACCGGGGCCGGTGAGCCACCATCCTACAATCTCTTTCCAAAGGAATCTGTCCCTCATTTAGGAATATTACATCCTCAGAGGGAGGGGAGGGGGGGGGGATATGACACCATGGTTACATAAACACACTTCTAAAAGCACTAGGCCCTCGACGACCAGCTTCAAAGCACTTTGGCTGTGAAGGCCGAGAGAGAGAGAGAGAGAGAGAGAGAGAGAGAGAAAGGAAAGAAAATAGGGAGAGGGGGATATAGTGAGGATTTAGACAGAAAACAAGTGAGAAAAGGAAAGAGTGAGAGAAAGAAA
Organism: Oncorhynchus kisutch; assembly: GCF_002021735.2. Taxonomy (NCBI): domain Eukaryota; kingdom Metazoa; phylum Chordata; class Actinopteri; order Salmoniformes; family Salmonidae; genus Oncorhynchus; species Oncorhynchus kisutch. The sequence continues at coordinate 1,317,017 of NC_034192.2, read as the reverse complement.
GCAATAGAGAGAGTAGCCCCCATGTGCCTGATCATAAATGAGTGATGAGGATTAGTGCCTCCTGTATCCAGGAGGCTGGGCCTGACATGTGGCACATTTCCATGCATCCTAAAACCCTTAATAATGGGTTAATTGCATCTTGTTCCATGTTTTATGAGACTGGTTGCCAGACGGGCAGACACTTCATGTTACAGAGTGGGAGATCGCTTGAGCAGCCTCGTAGTTTTAAACGAGTACCCTAGCCATGCGCCACGCAACTCCTGCGCGACAGAAAGTATGAGAATTGACTTTAAGTTTGAGAATTTACTCTTAGAATTATGCTATGGTTATCAAAAATATACAGTGCAAAGTAACATATCTAATGTTATCCATAGGTATGGGATGTGTTGTGAAAATGACACTTTACCCACAAAGTTCAGCGGTAGAAGTAACGAGCCAAAGTCTAAAAAGCGATTAATTATTTGGATTGAAAATATTCTCATTCTGAGAAAGGAGAGAGAGAAGAAGAAAACAGGTAAAGGGTAATGCAGCGTTACTGTAGGCGTGGTGTTCATGCACTTCATGATCCTGAGGATTAAAAGGAAAAAAACGACCAGCCTTTTCCACCAACGCCAAACCAAACGTAAACAACTTTCTGAAAACCAAGTCTGATCTCTGCTTCCGTAACCATGGTGACCTGGGTGAACGGGTTTGCCGTGGCAGAGTACTCGGACTGACACTGACACCACCAGTTGTGGTGGTATGGTGCCCACTTCTGAGTCACATGTTTGCTGTCTAAGCAAATGGGACTACTGGGCAGACGATTGCTTCAAGACCAGCCAATCTAGCAGAGTCGCAGTGTTTGCTTGGGCAAGAATATCTCCAAAGGGAAGTTAATTGAGTGTTGTGGTGTCAGTGTTCTGGTGTCACAGGTCTATTGTGCTACCGAACAAACATGGCGGGACACATGCTCAATTCAACATCCTTACACCTAAAAGGTCAAATCGATTTAGCACAATTCCTACCATATGACTATGTTACCGTAGCAACTATTGGGGTCAGACATCAGAAACGTATATTTCCAGAAAGACCTAGATTTTCTGTACAATTCCATTCTGCTTCCAACCTTTTCCCTGCTGCTTTGGACAAGGAAAGGGGCTCACATCAACGCCAGAGACTTTCCTCTAGTTGTCTTTTATGTAAGTGTCATTATTTCAAATCACCCCCAATGCCTGACTCAGTCATAAACAGAGCAGGAAGTCTAGCCCTCGGAAAACGGTTTTCTCTTCCAAGATTACATTGCAGCTGATTTGTGGACACATAAGTAAAGCTAAACACGCGTAAATCTTGCAACTGCATAACAAAGGAAAATAAGTCGTCTCAAAGATATTTTTCAAGCAACCATGTGCATGGCAAGGATACCACTCATACACATGAATATGCTGTAGCTCTGAACTGGTCAATCCCTCAGTCTTCGAACTCAAGTTTCTATTTCCAAAGATTGGGCATTGTTCTTCATTAAATTTTGAACAATACAAATTGTATTCCTCTTGCATGACTATCCGTGCTACAGTGTTCGCACTGACGTGTAGATTGGATGACGACCAACGCTGAGTAGAGTGTAGGTTTGGATTCAAATCTATGTTATAGCGTTAGAATTAAACCAATCTATTGGAAGGAAGCGGATGCTAGCATCCCACAGTTGAAACTGTGAGTTGCGTGTGGGGATTATCTTATTCACTATCTGTCAAATCATGTTTAGCATTTGTATTTCCCATGTCATTAGCGCCCATATTTCATTCGCTAACCCAATCGAAATATTACACAGCCGACAGAAAAAGCCTGTAATAAGTTGTCCCTGGTGAAAAAATGATATCAGTATATTGTGTAATCCTGAAATAGTCCAGCGTATCTTTAATGAGACTCCCTCTTATCGGCGACCTTTGACCTGCTATAGTCATGCAGAGTTATGTCTGCAAGACGCTGCACAGTTTCCCTATGGAAACGTACAGGGTTGGCATCCTTCAGTGTCAATAAACCTCGATTAGATTCAAACGTCTTAACGACATGTTTTTTCATTTACGTTAGGATTTTATGGACCTATCTTACTGAACGTTTTCTCCAGTGGAAGGTTTGCACCCGGGGAGAGTTAAAAAATAAATTGAATCTGCAATGTTGTTTTATTTCTTCTCTTAGCCCTTGTTTAGCTTCTCGTTCAGCCTTTTATGTTGGGTGGGATCCCTTTTGAAATGGCCAGGGGCTACATTTTCACCATGTACAGTGGGTACAGAAAGTCACCACCCCCTTTCAAAATGTTCACCTTTTGCTGACTTACAGCCTGAAACGAAACACATGAAATACACATTTTCCGGCTTTATTTACACACAGTAACCTACAATATCCAAGTGAAAAACTAAGTCTAAAAACTTGGTTCCACCAATATTTGGTGGAACAACCTTTTGCTTGAATTACAGCCATGAGTCTCTTTGAATATGTCTCTAATAACTTTGCACACAAAGACTATGCAATATTTGCCCATTTTTCCTTGCAGAACTGTCAGTCAAATTGCATGGTGACCGCTCATGGGCTGGACTCTTCAAGTCATTGCCCAGATTCCCGATGGGATTTAGGTCGAGGCCCTGACAAGGCCCCTCAAGGACATTCACCTTCTTGTCCTTCAGCCACTGTACTGTTACTTTGGTGGTGTGCTTTGGGTCATTGTCATGTTGAAATGTGAACCATCTTCCCATTTTCAACTTCCTGGCAGAGGGCTGCAGGTTCTCCTCAAGAATCTGTCGGTATTTTGCACTGTCCATTTTCTCTCTATCCTGACAAGTGGTCCAGTCCCTGCTGAAGAGAAACACCCCCACAACAGGACGCTGCCACCGCCATGCTTTACTGTGGGCATGGTGTTCTTTACTGAAGGCATGGTGTCTTTACTGAAGGCATGGTGTTCTTTACTGTAGACATGGTGTTCTTTACTGTAGACATGGTGTTCTTTACTGTTCTTTACTGTAGACATGGTGTTCTTTACTGTAGACATGGTGTTCTTTACTGTAGACATGGTGTTCTTTACTGTAGGGATGGTGTTCTTTACTGTAGACATGGTGTTCTTTACTGTAGACATGGTGTTCTTTACTGTAGACATGGTGTTCTTTACTGTAGACATGGTGTTCTTTACTGTAGACATGGTGTTCTTTACTGTAGACATGGTGTTCTTTACTGTAGACATGGTGTTCTTTACTGTAGGGATGGTGTTCTTTACTGTAGGGATGGTGTTCTTTACTGTAGACATGGTGTTCTTTACTGTAGACATGGTGTTCTTTACTGTAGACATGGTGTTCTTTACTGTGGGCATGGTGTTCTTTACTGTGGGCATGGTGTTCTTTACTGTAGGCATGGTGTTCTTTACTGTAGACATGGTGTTCTTTACTGTAGGCATGATGTTCTTTACTGTAGGCATGGTGTTCTTTACTGTAGACATGGTGTTCTTTACTGTAGACATGGTGTTCTTTACTGTAGACATGGTGTTCTTTACTGTAGGCATGGTGTTCTTTACTGTAGGCATGGTGTTCTTTACTGTAGACATGGTGTTCTTTACTGTTCTTTACTGTAGGCATGGTGTTCTTTACTGTAGGCATGGTGTTCTTTACTGTAGGCATGGTGTGCTTTACTGTAGACATGGTGTTCTTTACTGTAGGCATGGTGTTCTTTACTGTGGGCATGGTGTTCTTTACTGTGGGCATGGTGTTCTTTACTGTAGGCATGGTGTTCTTTACTGTAGACATGGTGTTCTTTACTGTAGGCATGGTGTTCTTTACTGTAGGCATGGTGTTCTTTACTGTAGGCATGGTGTTCTTTACTGTAGGCATGGTGTTCTTTACTGTAGACATGGTGTTCTTTACTGTAGACATGGTGTTCTTTACTGTGGGCATGGTGTTCTTTACTGTGGGCATGGTGTTCTTTACTGTAGGCATGGTGTGCTTTACTGTAGACATGGTGTTCTTTACTGTAGGCATGGTGTTCTTTACTGTGGGCATGGTGTTCTTTACTGTGGGCATGGTGTTCTTTACTGTAGGCGTGGTGTTCTTTACTGTAGGCATGGTGTTCTTTACTGTAGGCGTGGTGTTCTTTACTGTAGGCGTGGTGTTCTTTACTGTAGGCATGGTGTTCTTTACTGTAGGCGTGGTGTTTTTGGGTGGAAAGACGTAGTGGGTTTTCGCCAGACATATCATTTTGCATTCAGGCAAAAAAGGTCAATTTTGGTCTCATCTGACCACAGCACCTTTTGCTGCTTGGCATCGGAATCTAAATGTGCTTTTTGGCCAAGCTCAAATGAGACTTGATGTGCCTTTTTATGAGGAGTGGTGTTTTTCTTGCCACTGTCCCATAGAGGCCAGAGTTGTGGAGAGCTTGTGGTGTTGTGGTCACATACACATTGACCAGTCTTAAAATACCAGCCATAAAGACCTGAAGTTCCTTCAAAGTTGCCATTGGTTCTTGGTAGCCTCTCTGATCTGTCTCCTCCTTGCCAGGTCATCCAGTTTGGAGGGACGGCCTGATCTATGCAGGGTCTGGGTGGTGCCATACGCCTTAACCACTTCTTTGTAATAGTCTTAACGGTGCTCCGAGGGACAAAGCGTTTGAAATCTTATCATATCCATCCGCTGACTTGTGCCTGTCCACAACTTTATCTCGTAGATCTTTTGAAAGTACCTTTCCGGCCGTAGTGGATTCTTGTCTTTGAACTACAAGCAGTGGAGTCCTCTATCAACATCTGCTTTTATTGCAATTCTAGGGGGGGGGGTTCACTTTTCCAATTAGGGTATTTTACTGTTTCATTTTCAAATAATATTCAGAGTATAAAAACAAACAATTAATTTGGATATTGTGGGTTACAGTTTCTAAGTAAAGCCTGAAAAAGCCACCTTTAATGTGTTTTCATTGCAGGCTGTAAGGCAACAAAAGGTGAACATTTTGAAAGGGGGCGGTGAGTGTCTCATCCCACTGTATAAAATTGCCCATGTATTAGCATATTTTAGCATATATGTAACAGTATACATTCGACTACAACCCACTATAATTTCCATGGACCTGTTTTTCTGACTCAAAGCTTAAAGATGAAAGATTACCCACTCCGCTTCTTCTCTGCAAGGATGTTGTGTGTTCGTGCCTCGTGGCGGGTAGATTCATGGCTAACCTACTTTCCCCCCAGGTGTGTTCTGTTGGCCTTGTGAAGCTCCTTGGGTAGAGAGGGAGGGTAGCAGCTCTTCATGGGGGTAATCCTCCCATCCCTTAGGGAACGGGTCCATAGGGAGAAAGGGAGAGAAGAGACACACAGGAAGTTTCCCAAACATGACAGAAAAAGTCAAACTAATCAGCAATGCTCATTGTGGCTCTGTGCCAAGCTCGGTCACCACTGCGCAGACAAATGCCAAGAACGTGTGACACTAATCTTTAGGTATTAGTATCCGTCTCTCACTCTCTCCATTACTCTTCTTTAATTCCCCCTCGCTCACACACTATCTATCCCTCAACCTCTTTCCCTAGCTGTGTCTCTCCATTTCCCCATCTCTCAGCCCTCCCTTTCACTTTCCACTCATTTGATCAATATCCCTTGTCTCTGTCTCCCTACAGGGATAACAGCCTGGTACCAGTTATTATATCTACCTCCTCTATCCCTTCTCTCTCACTCCCCAGACAGTAACACTAGCCTCATCATCCCACCCTCCCTCCTCCCTCCTCCCCTCCTCTACCCTCACTCTCCTCTTTTCTCTTTCCTCCTGCTCTCTCTCACTCCCTAGACAGTAACACTAGCCTCCTCATCCCAGTCCTCCCCTCCTCTACCTCACACTCTCCCTCTTTTCTCTTTCTCTCCTGCTCTCTCTCACTCCCTAGACAGTACACTAGCCTCCTCATCCCAGTCCTCCCCCCTCCTCTACCCCTCACACTCTCCCTCTTTTCTCTTTCTCTCCTGCTCTCTCTCACTCCCCAGACAGTAACTCTAACACTAGCCTCCTCATCCCAGTCCTCCCCCTCCTCTACCCTTCACTCTCCCTCTTTTCTCCCTTCTCTCTCACTCCCCAGACAGTAACACTAGCCTCCTCATCCAGTCCTCCCCCTCCTCTACCATCCTCTCTTCCTTCCCTCTCACTCCCAGACAGTAACTCTAACACTAGCCTCCTCATCCCAGTCCTCCCCCTCCTCTACCATCCTCTCTTCCTTCCCTCTCTCTCCCCAGACAGTAGCTTAACTCCAGTGGTGGCTTCCCTGTCCCAGTGGGTGTAGAGCAGAGCAGTGTCTGTGCTGCTGGTACCGGGGCTTGGATTAAACCCCTGATATGGCTGATCTAGAGTTTGCATTTGCCACACAAATGGTTACTGTTAGGATTAGGGGAGGGGAAGCTGATCCTAGATCTGTACCTAGCGGGAACTTCACCTTGGAGCTGGCATGGCTCACAGGTTCATTAGCACCTCTCCAGCAGGCCACATGATGCTTCGCATAGGTCATGTGAGTGACCGTGGAGCTACTGTGCTGCTAGGCTAAGGTACAGGTTAAGGATGGCTGAGAATGAGAAGCTACCTTGTCCACAAAATGACCTGATATTTAGAGTTAGCATATAGGTCCTGTCCAAAATGAGGTCAGAACACAATATTTCAAACACAATTCAAAAATACCTAAACAACATTATCTTCAACATAACCATTGAGGAGATTGAACAGTTAGATTATTATTGCACAACATGCTGTAATTTAAGAACAGAAGGAAATATAATAGAAAAAAAGAGCAGGAGTGAGAATCGAAGGCCACTTGGAAATAGTTCAATGGCTGAGCGTGTAATGACTGACCCAGGGTTGTGTAATATAAGGGCTTCCTGTTCTTCTACAAAATAACAGTCTGTTTCTCCCCTGTTTCTCCACCACAAAGACAAATCATTTGATGGGTCTGCATGTTTGTCAATGTGTGTGTGAGTGTGTGTGCGATAGGGTAGGTGAGATTTTGTGTGCAAGAGATAGTGTGTGTTGTGTGTGTCCGTGCGTACACAGTGAGATCAAGAGCAAGAGAGACACAGAGAGAGAGAATATAGACAATGGTAGAGAATGGGAGAGTAAGAGAAAGTGTTTAATGTCCTGTACAATGTATGTCACCTTGACTGAATCCAGGGTAGCCTAGTGGTTAGACTAGTAACGGAAGGTTGCAAGTTCAAACCCCCGAGCTGACAAGGTACAAATCTGTCGTTCTGCCCCTGAACAGGCAGTTAACCCACTGTTCCTAGGCCGTCATTGAAAATAAGAATTTGTTCTTAACTGACTTGCCTAGTTAAATAAAGGTCAAATTTAAAAAATCCCAGACATGCATATCATTCACAGTTCTGACTTCAGTTTATTATCTATCTCCTGATCAGTTTCCACTCGCTCTGGCTGAGAAATGTGGGGGACACCAGTCGGACTGTGTTACCTACACGTCAATCCAGGTGGCGTTTTAATAGTGGAGAGATCAATGGTGTAATGAGGGGACTGTTTTCCAGATCTACCAAGACCGAGATGGAAGATTCCACATGCTATCACTGCCAGCTCTGCTGTCTATATGCACCGTGAGGGAGGATATGATTTGTGGATCTGTGCAGAATGAGCACCGGCCAATAGACAGGCCAGAAAACCAGGAATACAGACATGTCATTCATGTTGCCAGCCAATCAGTCTCCAGTCATGAATCAATTTTTTTTCTCTCCATGTTTTCCTTTCCGGTTCTAATTTTCCCTGGAGTTTTTGAGGAGGAGATGAGGGACATATTCTTTACTGGTGTTCTGAAGTAGGAGAGGAGAAGGAATAGTAGTGGTTTGCGTCACTCACACCAGGTGAAGGGAACATTCACAATTCATGTATCTTGGAATCTGCAAGGAGCCTGGCTGTGTGGATTGCTGATGCAGAGAGAGGGAGTGTTTTTCATACAGCTCGGAGCGTCAGGCCGTGCCGGNCTCTCTCTCTCGTAAACACACGTTAACACACTTAAAAGGTCATGTCAAATGCCAGTTGCCTGGCACGTTGAATCGTTGCCTAACTGTGACCTAATTTCAGTGCACAGTACCTAGCGATAAATACAAAGCCCTCCCTCGCCCTCCTTTCGGCAAACCTGACCACGACTCCATTTTGTTGCTCCCAGCCTATAGACAGAAACTAAAACAGGAAACGCCCCTGCTCAGGTTTGTTCACCGCTGGTCCGACCAATCTGATTCCAAGCATGAAGATTGCTTCGATCACGTGGACTGGGATATGTTCCGGATAGCGTCGAACAACAACATTGATATACATGCTGATTCAGTGAGCGAGTTTATTAGCATCGGTGATGTTGTACCCACGGCGACTATTACAGTTTTTCTGAATTGCTAAAACACAATTTCTGAAACCTTGCTCCATTTCCTGAAGACATTAAACACAAAACCTCATCTTCAAGCACTATTTACATAACAACTGCCTCCTCTCGCAAAATGAAACATTTGCCTCAAAATAGTTTTACCTGTGTTCAAAATCAAACACTGCTCTCAAATCATAAACAAAGTGATCAAAGTGATATACACTCTCAAGCAGTCAGTAAACAATCCCCCCCAAAATAGAAACATCTCAGGGAGAAGTACATTTTTTATCTAAAAGAAAATCATGTGTCTTTTGATGAACAAAAAACAGTTCTATCATAGTAGCTCAAAATTGATCAGAAAATTACTACTCTGCTTTGCTCTTTTGCAATTTTGTTTTTTGGTTCTTCCTCCTCCTTGTACCCCTATTTTTACAATACTGTACCCTGCATCTCACAAACGTGTCCTTTGTCTTCTTGTGATCCTGTAATTCTGGTTCTTTGTGATATGAACTTACAACCAGTCAAAATCTATTGAGTCAGTCAGTACTGTTAATAAATGGAAGCACAATGTTCAGGGCCATACAATGGTGTCCATTGTACAGTATACAGCCCTACAATGCAACTGCACTACAGTATACAATACTAAAGGGACAAAAAATCTAAGGAGTAAACAGGTGATCAATGTGCCTTCTTCTTATCTTTGGGCTGGGTCAGACCAGAGCACTTCTTCGACATCACAAGCAATATTGTGCCCTCCTGAGGCAACGGGGGAAGAAGCCTCTTTTGTGCCGTATCCAGCCCCTGACATGATTCCTCACCTATATCACCACGGGCTAAATCCCATTTTTTGGCTTGACAGCAGATTTACTTCTGGTGTAGGGTTGTCTATACTAACACTTTCCATCTCCCACGAGGAGCGAAAAATTCCCTCAATCAGGATTCAGAAGGCGAGTATGGCAGGGAGCTACAAGTTCCATAATAACTGGCCCATTGATGTTTAAACCCTTCCCTTACCCTGAGCAGCTCGGTGTTAAACTGACATTGTCCCACACTATCACATAGGTGGGAATGGGATTCTCATTTTAGCTCTTGACCCTGCTGCTCTTGAACCTGCTGCTCAATAAAAATATTCTTAGATTGGCAATTAAATCTTAGAATGTGCTGGGTGTTATATGGCCCGAGTGTAACATGGTGATGAAGAACACCATTGGTTGTTGATAGCAGCACAGATGATGACATTGCACCTCGTTGACCAGGGACTTCAAACAATGGCCCTATGTCCAATCATGTTTCAGCCTCTCTTCTCCTCTTTGTAGATTGAAGCCAGCTTCATCGACAAAGATGAACTCATGGGGTCTGTCCAAGGATTCCAAGTCAAATATTGTCTGTGTAGAAATACAATATACTATATGTAGGATTTTGTAAGTCGTACAGAGACAGTGCTATACTGTAGAGTACAATTAGGCTTCTGATTCACATACATGTATGTACTGAAGAGTAATGTCATTCACATAGTATGTGTTAGTACTGTAGACAATCTGGATTACAGTAAATGTTTCTGAATGTACACTTACTTGCACATACTGAGCTTGCAGTTCTTTCACCCTTGGTGAGTTGCGCTCAAAAGGTACTCTGTATACTTGTTTCATTCGCATCCTGTTACGATGGAGGACATGGTCAATTGTGGAAATGCTCACACTGTCGATTCCCTGGAAGTGTGTGTTGTCTTGTATCACTCGTTCCTGGATTTCTCTGAGTCGTATTGCATTATCTTGAAGGACCATGCCAACTATAACGGCCTCTTGCTCCCGAGTGAATATAGCTGTCCTTCCACCTGCATGTGGCAGCCTTGCAATTCTACAAAACGTAGTTGTGCAGTTGCAAAACATATTCATGATTAACTTTACACATGTCTATTGAAACAGCTGCATATAGTGTAGTACAGTAAATGTACAATTACAAAAATATAGTAGTATCCTGTACCTGTTCTCTTCTCTGAATGTCATTTAGCTAATTATGCAGTCTCTTGTCAATACCTTAAACCATTTCACATGGTAAAACACAATTTGCAGATCTCACTTAGACTTTTCAGCAAAACTCTAAACACATTCTCATTCTCAAAACACATTCTGCACTCTAATGCACATGTCATCCATACTGGTAAACACAAGTGGCAACAATCAAATACAAATAGAGAAGACATGTCATTGATTGAACACAACCACTCAAAATTGATTTAACCTGTTTCAAATGATGTGACACAACCAATATAAGCCAGTTCAGAGAGCCAGTTCAGAGAGCACCTTGTTGAAGTTGGGAAGGAGAAAATCTGAGAATGGATAGAAGAGACAATGTGAGAGGACGAGGACAAGTGCGTATGCGAGCTGGGCGACGAGGTGGAAGAGGAGGAGGAGGGCAAGAAAGAGGAGGACGAAGAGGAAGAGGAAGACAAAGAGTGGAAATATCTGATGAAATTTGAGCAACAGTTGTAGACCATGTTCTTGTCCATGGACTGACAATGAGGGAAGCAGGACTTAGAGTGCAGCCCAATTTGAGCCGATTTTCTGTGTCCACCATACTTATTTTCCACCATAATTTGCAAATAAATTCATAAAAAATCCTACAATGTGATTTTCTGGATTTTTTTTCTCATTTTGTCTGTCATAGTTGAAGTGTACCTATGATGAAAATTACAGGCCTCTCTCATCTTTTTAAGTGTGAGAACTTGCACAATTGGTGGCTGACTAAATACTTTTTGCCCCACTGTATGTGTATAAGGTAATTGTTAGATTACTTGTTAGATATTACTGCATGGTCGGAACTAGAAGCCAAGCATTTCGCTACACTCGCATTAACATCTGCTGACCATGTGTATGTGACCAATAACATTTGATTTGATTTGATTTGATTTATTCTTTAGAGCTTTCTCTCTCTCTCTTTCTATTGTATAGAACTCTCTCTCTCCCTTTCTCGCTCCCGTTCTCTCTCTCTCTTTCTATTGTTTAGAAATATCTCTCCCCCTTTCTATCCCCCCCTGTCTCTCTCTCCCTTTCTCTCTCTCCCTTTCTCTCTCTCTCTTTCTTTCGCTCCCTTGCTCTCTCTCCTTTTCTCTCTCTCTTTCTCTTCCTTTCTCTCTCCCCCTTTCTCACTCTCTCCCTTTCTATCTCTCGCTCTACTGTTTAGAACTCTCTCACTCCCTTTCTCTCTCTCCCTTTCTCTAACAACCTGTGGTATGGTAAAAACTAGCAGAGGTGATGTCATCATGCTACAGACTGTGAATATTCTGCACGGTCTGTATGTATGTGTCACGTTCTGACCTTTATTTCCTTTGTTTTGTATTTATTTTGTATGGTCAGGGCGTGAGTTGGGGTGGGCAGTCTATGTTTGTTTTTCTAGGTTTTGGGTATTTCTATGTTTCGGCCTAGTATGGTTCTCAATCAGAGGCAGGTGTCATTAGTTGTCTCTGATTGAGAATCATACTTAGGTAGCCTAGGTTTCACTGTGTGTTTGTGGGTGATTGTTCCTGTCTCTGTGTTTTGCACCAGATAGGACTGTTTAGGTTTTCACACGTTTCTTGTTTTGTTAGTTTATTCATGTATAGTGTCTTTATTAAAGTACAATGAATAACAACCACGCTGCAATTTGGTCCGCCTCTACTTCACCTAAAGAAAACCGTTACAGTATGTATGTATGTTTGTGTGCATATTTGACTTGTCGCGGACAGGCATCTGTGAGTGTGTATGTTTTATTCATCGCTGTGTGTGTATGTATGTGTATTCAGTCTCACCCCCTGGTGAAAAGAGCTTTAGTGCCTTTCTATGGTTTAGTGGTGTGTCACATTTAGCCAGTGAAGAAGTGATTCTAGTCTTTTTACCCAGAATACCAATTCGGGATAATAATAGTAGCAAGCAAATGGATTCAGATGTTAAATGCCCATTGCCTAGACATTGTGTACTTAGCTTGAGATGCAGTGACTTCTCTAAAACCCCACAAGCTTTCTCAGAAATGAGTGTGTATTTACTGTCTTTCGTGTTTTTCTGAGAGGTTTATTGTAGGCTTGTATCTCTGGTTGTCATGACATCTGGAATTCTTATGAAGCTGCAACACGTCAAATGAAAACAAGCTCATTGGAAAGAGATGAAAAACTGTACTCAAAAGGCCTTCTGATTGCAGATTTTGTTTATCATGCATCAGTTTGAACAATTCCTTAGCTGGTTTCATCAAAACATACTGAGTGATTAGTCAATATTACACCAGGCTCTCAGGTGATCAGATCCATCCCAATACTGATGACAGCTATAGGGCTTCAGGCCCAACTACACATCCAAACACATTTATTCCCAACCGGGGCCGGTGAGCCACCATCCTACAATCTCTTTCCAAAGGAATCTGTCCCTCATTTAGGAATATTACATCCTCAGAGGGAGGGGAGGGGGGGGGGGATATGACACCATGGTTACATAAACACACTTCTAAAAGCACTAGGCCCTCGACGACCAGCTTCAAAGCACTTTGGCTGTGAAGGCCCGAGAGAGAGAGAGAGAGAGAGAGAGAGAGAGAGAAAGGAAAGAAAATAGGGGAGAGGGGGATATAGTGAGGATTTAGACAGAAAACAAGTGAGAAAAGGAAAGAGTGAGAGAAAGAAAGCAATAGAGAGAGTAGCCCCCCCATGTGCCTGATCATAAATGAGTGATGAGGATTAGTGCCTCCTGTATCCAGGAGGCTGGGCCTGACATGTGGCACATTTCCATGCATCCTAAAACCCTTAATAATGGGTTAATTGCATCTTGTTCCATGTTTTATGAGACTGGTTGCCAGACGGGCAGACACTTCATGTTACAGAGTGGGAGATCGCTTGAGCAGCCTCGTAGTTTTAAACGAGTACCCTAGCCATGCGCCACGCAACTCCTGCGCGACAGAAAGTATGAGAATTGACTTTAAGTTTGAGAATTTACTCTTAGAATTATGCTATGGTTATCAAAAATATACAGTGCAAAGTAACATATCTAATGTTATCCATAGGTATGGGATGTGTTGTGAAAATGACACTTTACCCACAAAGTTCAGCGGTAGAAGTAACGAGCCAAAGTCTAAAAAGCGATTAATTATTTGGATTGAAAATATTCTCATTCTGAGAAAGGAGAGAGAGAAGAAGAAAACAGGTAAAGGGTAATGCAGCGTTACTGTAGGCGTGGTGTTCATGCACTTCATGATCCTGAGGATTAAAAGGAAAAACAACGACCAGCCCTTTTCCACCAACGCCAAACCAAACGTAAACAACTTTCTGAAAACCAAGTCTGATCTCTGCTTCCGTAACCATGGTGACCTGGGTGAACGGGTTTGCCGTGGCAGAGTACTCGGACTGACACTGACACCACCAGTTGTGGTGGTATGGTGCCCACTTCTGAGTCACATGTTTGCTGTCTAAGCAAATGGGACTACTGGGCAGACGATTGCTTCAAGACCAGCCAATCTAGCAGAGTCGCAGTGTTTGCTTGGGCAAGAATATCTCCAAAGGGAAGTTAATTGAGTGTTGTGGTGTCAGTGTTCTGGTGTCACAGGTCTATTGTGCTACCGAACAAACATGGCGGGACACATGCTCAATTCAACATCCTTACACCTAAAAGGTCAAATCGATTTAGCACAATTCCTACCATATGACTATGTTACCGTAGCAACTATTGGGGTCAGACATCAGAAACGTATATTTTCCAGAAAGACCTAGATTTTCTGTACAATTCCATTCTGCTTCCAACCTTTTCCCTGCTGCTTTGGACAAGGAAAGGGGCTCACATCAACGCCAGAGACTTTCCTCTAGTTGTCTTTTATGTAAGTGTCATTATTTCAAATCACCCCCAATGCCTGACTCAGTCATAAACAGAGCAGGAAGTCTAGCCCTCGGAAAACGGTTTTCTCTTCCAAGATTACATTGCAGCTGATTTGTGGACACATAAGTAAAGCTAAACACGCGTAAATCTTGCAACTGCATAACAAAGGAAAATAAGTCGTCTCAAAGATATTTTTCAAGCAACCATGTGCATGGCAAGGATACCACTCATACACATGAATATGCTGTAGCTCTGAACTGGTCAATCCCTCAGTCTTCGAACTCAAGTTTCTATTTCCAAAGATTTGGGCATTGTTCTTCATTAAATTTTGAACAATACAAATTGTATTCCTCTTGCATGACTATCCGTGCTACAGTGTTCGCACTGACGTGTAGATTGGATGACGACCAACGCTGAGTAGAGTGTAGGTTTGGATTCAAATCTATGTTATAGCGTTAGAATTAAACCAATCTATTGGAAGGAAGCGGATGCTAGCATCCCACAGTTGAAACTGTGAGTTGCGTGTGGGGATTATCTTATTCACTATCTGTCAAATCATGTTTAGCATTTGTATTTCCCATGTCATTAGCGCCCATATTTCATTCGCTAACCCAATCGAAATATTACACAGCCGACAGAAAAAGCCTGTAATAAGTTGTCCCTGGTGAAAAAAATGATATCAGTATATTGTGTAATCCTGAAATAGTCCAGCGTATCTTTAATGAGACTCCCTCTTATCGGCGACCTTTGACCTGCTATAGTCATGCAGAGTTATGTCTGCAAGACGCTGCACAGTTTCCCTATGGAAACGTACAGGGTTGGCATCCTTCAGTGTCAATAAACCTCGATTAGATTCAAACGTCTTAACGACATGTTTTTTCATTTACGTTAGGATTTTATGGACCTATCTTACTGAACGTTTTCTCCAGTGGAAGGTTTGCACCCGGGGAGAGTTAAAAAATAAATTGAATCTGCAATGTTGTTTTATTTCTTCTCTTAGCCCTTGTTTAGCTTCTCGTTCAGCCTTTTATGTTGGGTGGGATCCCTTTTGAAATGGCCAGGGGCTACATTTTCACCATGTACAGTGGGTACAGAAAGTCACCACCCCCTTTCAAAATGTTCACCTTTTGCTGACTTACAGCCTGAAACGAAACACATGAAATACACATTTTCCGGCTTTATTTACACACAGTAACCTACAATATCCAAGTGAAAAACTAAGTCTAAAAACTTGGTTCCACCAATATTTGGTGGAACAACCTTTTGCTTGAATTACAGCCATGAGTCTCTTTGAATATGTCTCTAATAACTTTGCACACAAAGACTATGCAATATTTGCCCATTTTTCCTTGCAGAACTGTCAGTCAAATTGCATGGTGACCGCTCATGGGCTGGACTCTTCAAGTCATTGCCCAGATTCCCGATGGGATTTAGGTCGAGGCCCTGACAAGGCCCCTCAAGGACATTCACCTTCTTGTCCTTCAGCCACTGTACTGTTACTTTGGTGGTGTGCTTTGGGTCATTGTCATGTTGAAATGTGAACCATCTTCCCATTTTCAACTTCCTGGCAGAGGGCTGCAGGTTCTCCTCAAGAATCTGTCGGTATTTTGCACTGTCCATTTTCTCTTCTATCCTGACAAGTGGTCCAGTCCCTGCTGAAGAGAAACACCCCCACAACAGGACGCTGCCACCGCCATGCTTTACTGTGGGCATGGTGTTCTTTACTGAAGGCATGGTGTTCTTTACTGAAGGCATGGTGTTCTTTACTGTAGACATGGTGTTCTTTACTGTAGACATGGTGTTCTTTACTGTTCTTTACTGTAGACATGGTGTTCTTTACTGTAGACATGGTGTTCTTTACTGTAGACATGGTGTTCTTTACTGTAGGGATGGTGTTCTTTACTGTAGACATGGTGTTCTTTACTGTAGACATGGTGTTCTTTACTGTAGACATGGTGTTCTTTACTGTAGACATGGTGTTCTTTACTGTAGACATGGTGTTCTTTACTGTAGACATGGTGTTCTTTACTGTAGACATGGTGTTCTTTACTGTAGGGATGGTGTTCTTTACTGTAGGGATGGTGTTCTTTACTGTAGACATGGTGTTCTTTACTGTAGACATGGTGTTCTTTACTGTAGACATGGTGTTCTTTACTGTGGGCATGGTGTTCTTTACTGTGGGCATGGTGTTCTTTACTGTAGGCATGGTGTTCTTTACTGTAGACATGGTGTTCTTTACTGTAGGCATGATGTTCTTTACTGTAGGCATGGTGTTCTTTACTGTAGACATGGTGTTCTTTACTGTAGACATGGTGTTCTTTACTGTAGACATGGTGTTCTTTACTGTAGGCATGGTGTTCTTTACTGTAGGCATGGTGTTCTTTACTGTAGACATGGTGTTCTTTACTGTTCTTTACTGTAGGCATGGTGTTCTTTACTGTAGGCATGGTGTTCTTTACTGTAGGCATGGTGTGCTTTACTGTAGACATGGTGTTCTTTACTGTAGGCATGGTGTTCTTTACTGTGGGCATGGTGTTCTTTACTGTGGGCATGGTGTTCTTTACTGTAGGCATGGTGTTCTTTACTGTAGACATGGTGTTCTTTACTGTAGGCATGGTGTTCTTTACTGTAGGCATGGTGTTCTTTACTGTAGGCATGGTGTTCTTTACTGTAGGCATGGTGTTCTTTACTGTAGACATGGTGTTCTTTACTGTAGACATGGTGTTCTTTACTGTGGGCATGGTGTTCTTTACTGTGGGCATGGTGTTCTTTACTGTAGGCATGGTGTGCTTTACTGTAGACATGGTGTTCTTTACTGTAGGCATGGTGTTCTTTACTGTGGGCATGGTGTTCTTTACTGTGGGCATGGTGTTCTTTACTGTAGGCGTGGTGTTCTTTACTGTAGGCATGGTGTTCTTTACTGTAGGCGTGGTGTTCTTTACTGTAGGCGTGGTGTTCTTTACTGTAGGCATGGTGTTCTTTACTGTAGGCGTGGTGTTCTTTGGGTGGAAAGACGTAGTGGGTTTTCGCCAGACATATCATTTTGCATTCAGGCAAAAAAGGTCAATTTTGGTCTCATCTGACCACAGCACCTTTTGCTGCTTGGCATCGGAATCTAAAATGTGCTTTTTGGCCAAGCTCAAATGAGACTTGATGTGCCTTTTTATGAGGAGTGGTGTTTTTCTTGCCACTGTCCCATAGAGGCCAGAGTTGTGGAGAGCTTGTGGTGTTGTGGTCACATAACACATTGACCAGTCTTAAAATACCAGCCATAAAGACCTGAAGTTCCTTCAAAGTTGCCATTGGTTTCTTGGTAGCCTCTCTGATCTGTCTCCTCCTTGCCAGGTCATCCAGTTTGGAGGGACGGCCTGATCTATGCAGGGTCTGGGTGGTGCCATACGCCTTAACCACTTCTTTGTAATAGTCTTAACGGTGCTCCGAGGGACAAAGCGTTTGAAATCTTATCATATCCATCCGCTGACTTGTGCCTGTCCACAACTTTATCTCGTAGATCTTTTGAAAGTACCTTTCCGGCCGTAGTGGATTCTTGTCTTTGAACTACAAGCAGTGGAGTCCTCTATCAACATCTGCTTTTATTGCAATTCTAGGGGGGGGGGTTCACTTTTCCAATTAGGGTATTTTACTGTTTCATTTTCAAATAATATTCAGAGTATAAAAACAAACAATTAATTTGGATATTGTGGGTTACAGTTTCTAAGTAAAGCCTGAAAAAGCCACCTTTAATGTGTTTTCATTGCAGGCTGTAAGGCAACAAAAGGTGAACATTTTGAAAGGGGGCGGTGAGTGTCTCATCCCACTGTATAAAATTGCCCATGTATTAGCATATTTTAGCATATATGTAACAGTATACATTCGACTACAACCCACTATAATTTCCATGGACCTGTTTTTCTGACTCAAAGCTTAAAGATGAAAGATTACCCACTCCGCTTCTTCTCTGCAAGGATGTTGTGTGTTCGTGCCTCGTGGCGGGTAGATTCATGGCTAACCTACTTTCCCCCCAGGTGTGTTCTGTTGGCCTTGTGAAGCTCCTTGGGTAGAGAGGGAGGGTAGCAGCTCTTCATGGGGGTAATCCTCCCATCCCTTAGGGAACGGGTCCATAGGGAGAAAGGGAGAGAAGAGACACACAGGAAGTTTCCCAAACATGACAGAAAAAGTCAAACTAATCAGCAATGCTCATTGTGGCTCTGTGCCAAGCTCGGTCACCACTGCGCAGACAAATGCCAAGAACGTGTGACACTAATCTTTAGGTATTAGTATCCGTCTCTCACTCTCTCCATTACTCTTCCTTTAATTCCCCCTCGCTCACACACTATCTATCCCTCAACCTCTTTCCCTAGCTGTGTCTCTCCATTTCCCCATCTCTCCAGCCCTCCCTTTCACTTTCCACTCATTTGATCAATATCCCTTGTCTCTGTCTCCCTACAGGGATAACAGCCTGGTACCAGTTATTATATCTACCTCCTCTATCCCCTTCTCTCTCACTCCCCAGACAGTAACACTAGCCTCATCATCCCAGTCCTCCCCCTCCTCTACCCCTCACACTCTCCCTCTTTTCTCTTTCTCTCCTGCTCTCTCTCACTCCCTAGACAGTAACACTAGCCTCCTCATCCCAGTCCTCCCCCTCCTCTACCCCTCACACTCTCCCTCTTTTCTCTTTCTCTCCTGCTCTCTCTCACTCCCTAGACAGTAACACTAGCCTCCTCATCCCAGTCCTCCCCCTCCTCTACCCCTCACACTCTCCCTCTTTTCTCTTTCTCTCCTGCTCTCTCTCACTCCCCAGACAGTAACTCTAACACTAGCCTCCTCATCCCAGTCCTCCCCCTCCTCTACCCTTCACTCTCCCTCTTTTCTCCCCTTCTCTCTCACTCCCCAGACAGTAACACTAGCCTCCTCATCCCAGTCCTCCCCCTCCTCTACCATCCTCTCTTCCTTCCCTCTCACTCCCCAGACAGTAACTCTAACACTAGCCTCCTCATCCCAGTCCTCCCCCTCCTCTACCATCCTCTCTTCCTTCCCTCTCTCTCCCCAGACAGTAGCTTAACTCCAGTGGTGGCTTCCCTGTCCCAGTGGGTGTAGAGCAGAGCAGTGTCTGTGCTGCTGGTACCGGGGCTTGGATTAAACCCCTGATATGGCTGATCTAGAGTTTGCATTTGCCACACAAATGGTTACTGTTAGGATTAGGGGAGGGGAAGCTGATCCTAGATCTGTACCTAGCGGGAACTTCACCTTGGAGCTGGCATGGCTCACAGGTTCATTAGCACCTCTCCAGCAGGCCACATGATGCTTCGCATAGGTCATGTGAGTGACCGTGGAGCTACTGTGCTGCTAGGCTAAGGTACAGGTTAAGGATGGCTGAGAATGAGAAGCTACCTTGTCCACAAAATGACCTGATATTTAGAGTTAGCATATAGGTCCTGTCCAAAATGAGGTCAGAACACAATATTTCAAACACAATTCAAAAATACCTAAACAACATTATCTTCAACATAACCATTGAGGAGATTGAACAGTTAGATTATTATTGCACAACATGCTGTAATTTAAGAACAGAAGGAAATATAATAGAAAAAAAGAGCAGGAGTGAGAATCGAAGGCCACTTGGAAATAGTTCAATGGCTGAGCGTGTAATGACTGACCCAGGGTTGTGTAATATAAGGGCTTCCTGTTCTTCTACAAAATAACAGTCTGTTTCTCCCCTGTTTCTCCACCACAAAGACAAATCATTTGATGGGTCTGCATGTTTGTCAATGTGTGTGTGAGTGTGTGTGCGATAGGGTAGGTGAGATTTTGTGTGCAAGAGATAGTGTGTGTTGTGTGTGTCCGTGCGTACACAGTGAGATCAAGAGCAAGAGAGACACAGAGAGAGAGAAATAGACAATGGTAGAGAATGGGAGAGTAAGAGAAAGTGTTTAATGTCCTGTACAATGTATGTCACCTTGACTGAATCCAGGGTAGCCTAGTGGTTAGACTAGTAACCGGAAGGTTGCAAGTTCAAACCCCCGAGCTGACAAGGTACAAATCTGTCGTTCTGCCCCTGAACAGGCAGTTAACCCACTGTTCCTAGGCCGTCATTGAAAATAAGAATTTGTTCTTAACTGACTTGCCTAGTTAAATAAAGGTCAAATTTAAAAAATCCCAGACATGCATATCATTCACAGTTCTGACTTCAGTTTATTATCTATCTCCTGATCAGTTTCCACTCGCTCTGGCTGAGAAATGTGGGGGACACCAGTCGGACTGTGTTACCTACACGTCAATCCAGGTGGCGTTTTAATAGTGGAGAGATCAATGGTGTAATGAGGGGACTGTTTTCCAGATCTACCAAGACCGAGATGGAAGATTCCACATGCTATCACTGCCAGCTCTGCTGTCTATATGCACCGTGAGGGAGGATATGATTTGTGGATCTGTGCAGAATGAGCACCGGCCAATAGACAGGCCAGAAAACCAGGAATACAGACATGTCATTCATGTTGCCAGCCAATCAGTCTCCAGTCATGAATCAATTTTTTTTCTCTCCATGTTTTCCTTTCCGGTTCTAATTTTCCCTGGAGGTTTATTGAGGAGGAGATGAGGGACATATTCTTTACTGGTGTTCTGAAGTAGGAGAGGAGAAGGAATAGTAGTGGTTTGCGTCACTCACACAGGTGAAGGGAAACATTCACAATTCATGTATCTTGGAATCTGCAAGGAGCCTGGCTGTGTGGATTGCTGATGCAGAGAGAGGGAGTGTTTTTCATACAGCTCGGAGCGTCAGGCCGTGCCGGCTTCACGAGATGCAGGGGGAAAGCGGGGAGCGGCGTTGAGTCATGGCGACTTAAATGATTTACTCTGCCCCCTCACAAAGATATACACACGCACACACGCGTGCACACATACACACACACGCACACACACACAGTGGTAAACATGCATCCCCCTCACAAAGATACACTCACACAATCTCATAGAAACTGGCAAATAAATACACAGGCCCCTCAGAAGACGACACGTAGCCTATCACATAGCAGTGGTAACTACATTGCCCCCTCATGCAGATATACACAATCACACAAACATCAAAAACACATCTGGATTTAATCACACCCACTGCCACCCAAACTACTGCTGCCTACTGCAGGTAGCTGCCTGTCAGGGGAGTCTTCCTGCTTATCCAACAGTAACCTAAAGCATTCTGCCCACAGCTGAGAAAAGCTACTGTCTTCATATGATTCTGCATAAATTATGGTATGTGTGTTTGATTGAATTGTGGCCCAAGTAGAAGAGAATGTTCCTTCTCACATAGATGCACACTCACACATCACACACACAGAGATAGTCCTACATAACTTAACCAACGTTTCAACCTAACAAACGTGTAAACATAGGCACACACACCTAAACACAACAATACACATTCAAAGCTAATAGACCGTAATGCAGATGTGAATAACATTCCTCTCTCATTCTGTCTCATGCAAACACACACTCGAACACCAATACACCCACTCCAACACACACACACACACACACACACACACACACACACACACACACACACACACACACACACACACACACACACACATGCACACACACATACACACACACACACACACACACACACGGTCTAGATACTATATAATGTGTGTGTGTTTGTGAGACTGTCTGGTGTAGGGGTCACAGTCTGTGGGGGGGGGGTCTGTTCATCCTAACTGAACACAAAGATACAATCAAAACATCCCCTCTAATCATACAGCAGGCGGGGTGACTGACTGTGCCCTCTAGTAACCCTGGACAACCACACATAGTGGCATAATCCCTGTGACAGCCAGACAGTAGTATAGTATGTAGTTCTGGAGGACAGACAGGGACAGCTTCTCACACATCCTGACCTCATTCCAGTGTGTTGTGTGTCAGAGAGGAGCGAGACACAGACTCACATATACATTAGTAATAGACAAGAGCTGCACTCTCCACACACACACACACACGCACACACAAACACACACACACACGGTTGATAGGAATGTTTTTGTATCATAGGGTTCCATTATACATTTTGCATGGAAAACATTTGCATGGAAAACATTTGCATGGAAAACATTTCTGCAACTCTTTCGTTTAAGTCATGTTTTTTTTGTAGAGAGAGGGACCGGGAGAGACCGAAAGAGACCTGAGAGAGACCGAGAGAGACCGAAAGAGACCTGAGAGAGACCGAAAGAGACCAAGAGAAACCGAAAGAAACCTGAGAGAGACCAAGAGAGACCAAGAGAGACCTGAGAAAGACCGAGAGAAACCGAAAGAGACCGGAGTGAGACCGAGAGAGACCTGAGACCGAGAGAGACCGAGAGAGACCGAGAGAGACCTGAGAGAGACCTGAGAGAGACCGAGAGAGACCTGAGAGAGACCGAGAGAGACCTGAGAGAGACCTGAGAGAGACCGAAAGAGACAGAGAACAAGGGAACAAACATTATATTGAACTACACTGCTCTCTGTGACGGACACGCCTGAAAAACATGGTGTGTTTTCTAGGTGCCAGTGTCCATGATGTCCCTAGCACATCGCATATGAAAACATCACATGAATACAGCACGTGAATACAGCACGTGAATACGGCACGTGAATACAGCACGTGAATACAGCACGTGAATACAGCACGTGAATACAGCACGTGAATACAGCACGTGAATACTGCACGTGAATACAGCACGTGAATACTGCACGTGAATACAGCACGTGAATACAGCACGTGAATACTGCACGTGAATACAGCACGTGAATATTGAAAGACCTTTATTGAACAATGAATTCGATACCCTGATCTGGTTTAAATAAGACTGACGTACAGGGTCTGCTGGGGAGAGAATGGCTACGTCAGGGGCATGATGGACACTGTCACGTAGACAACACACCTATGGTGTCCTTCCCTTGTTTTCTGTCTGTCTCACTGTCTCTCTGTCCGTCCGTCCGTCGCTCCCTCTCCCCCTCCCCCACATCTGTCCCAGAGTCTGGGATAGGCTGTTTTTCTTGCACAGAATGACAAGCTGACCAATAGAATAGTCTAACTTTTCTACTATGGGAGATAGTAGATTGACATTGGTTACTGATTTTGTTGTTCGTTACTCGTCTTGTTGGCTGAGGAAAAGTAAATGTGGACAGTTATTCTAACATGTTCAGAGTGAACATCAGAATTCGGTAAGAAGGACCGCACATCACTGCATCCTCGACTTACACGTTCTGTTCAGGTGAATGACCATAATGTAAACGTGATTTCTGTCATTCTCAGCACCGTGGTGGAGACCCTAATCACATTACACACCCAATGCATGTGGCTCCGATAAATCTCTCAAATGTCCGGTAAATTAAAATGCTGACAGTCAAATGTCCAGCGCCACATTTTCCTTCCCAAAACCCTGGTAAGTGCGTGTGTGTGTGTGTGCACAAGTGTGTAGTCCTATGTTAAGTGATTTAGTGATTGAGGACATGAAGAGGTTGCAGTGGGGTCAGAGCCATATTCAGAGGTATAGATGACACAATGTAGACAGATGTATTCAATAGTCCAGTACAGGCATGAATCAGCCTGTTCATGTAGTAAACGCATGTCTCTCTCTCACACACACACACACACCAGCGTACACACACACACACACACACACACACACACACACACACACACACACACACACACACACACACACACACACACCAGCGTGCACACACACACACACCAGCGTGCACACACACACACACACTCGTACACCCGCCCAGAGGGCTATGCAGCTATATATCTAGATAAAGTCTACATGTAAATGCATGGAAGGGTCGTCTTATGAGGGTGTTGTTCAATATTCATGGTGGTGGAGATGGAGAGGGACACACAGAGCGCCCCCCATGTCTAACAGACACACACACACACACACACACACACACTACAGTATCCCATTTTCAATATAACTATTTTCCTTATTGCATGTTTATGCATCACAATGCTTTTCCCCTCTATAATTTGGTTTTGGAGGCTCAGGCATTTCGGCAGCAGGTAGCTAGTAGGATTAAAGGAAGATGAAACCCCATGCGACATGGTGAGTTGACGGACATTCCAATCTCCTTGTGTCCAGACAGGGATGAGCAGAGGTGTGCGTGTGGGGCTCAGGGTAAAGAGGGGATTGGGTGTTAGTTTTAGCCCTCTGAATAGCCTCACCAGCTGCCACTGCCAATGCGCGAGCGAGTGTCTGGACCCTCCTTTTCTTTCCTTCCCAACCCCCTCTTTTTTGTTGTTGTTGAGGTGGGCCCACATCCTCCAGTCCGTTGCATGTATGCATGTATTAGCTCTTTACCTTGAAGTGTGGACGAGCGACCTTCAGACGCCCTCCGGTAACCATGGCAGCACATGAATAGCCGTGCAAATTTGCGTTTGCGTTCGCTAACGCGGCATCTTCAACAACCATCGATTTTGTCTCTGGGATTTATTCAGAAGAGCCTGCATTAGTGAGCCTTCTCTTCACTTAACTAGGATGGTTTTATTTTTAATGAATTCAGTTGCAAAGAGATTGGGAGGGAGGATCGGTTGATGAAAGAGAGAAAGAAAGAAAGAGAGAGATAGAGAGAGAGTGAGAGAAAGATAAAAGAGAGAGATAGAGAGAGAGTGAGAGAAAGATAAAAGAGAGAGATAGAGAGAGAGTGAGAGAAAGATAAAAGAGAGAGATAGAGAGAGAGTGAGAGAAAGATAAAAGAGAGAGATAGAGAGAGAGAGAGAAAGATAAAAGAGAGAGATAGAGAGAGAGAGAGAGAAAGATAAAAGAGATAGAGAGCGAGAGAGAGAGAAAGATAAAAGAGAGAGATAGAGAGAGAGAGTGAGAGAAAGATAAGAGAGAGGCATACAGAAATAAATAGAGAACTAGAGAAAGAGAGAACTAGAGAAATAGAGAAAGAGAGAACGAGAGAAAGACAGGAAGACAGAAAGTTTGAAAGAAGGAGACCTGTCCTCCTAGTTCTATCTCTGTCTTGTTGTTTCAGGAGAACTTGAAGGGCCTTCAATAGAATAAGCTCTTTTGGTCTATTGACTGGTATTGTGGAGGGTCAAATTTAAGAACCACTGGTGGGCCATTGATTCTTTCTCCTGGTTACTGGCTTACTAGTGCTCTTCCATGCAGTCCCTAGAAGGGGTGTGTCACCTTGAGTGGGTTTAGTTACAGACGGGATCTTCCTGTCCGGTTTTGCGCCCCCTCGGGCTTGTGCGTTGGAGGAGATCTTTGTGGGCTATACTCAGCCTTGTCTCAGTATAATAAGTTGGTGGTCTGTTGACATCCCTCTAGTGGGTTGGGGGCTGTGCATTGGCAAAGTGGGTGCGGTTATATCCTGCCTGGTTAGCCCTGTCCGGGGTATCATCGGACGGGGCCACAGTGTCCCCCGACCCACCCCTGTCTCAGTCTCCAGTATCTAATAGTTTAGATACTGGAGTACATAAATACATTTGATTGATACTGTAGCTAAATTGAAGCTAGAAACTATGGGGTGTATATTAAATAGGTGAAATCTGAAATGTACACAGACCTTTTAAAGTGTGCTGAGCAGAAGGATATGAGATTAGACGTGTGTGGAGTCAGACAGGCAGTGGGGACAGATAAACAGACACAGATTTAGACAAAGAACTATGGACACAAAGACACGGGACATATAATACACACACACACACGGCTAAATTCATACATACGGGTAAACACACATTCATTCATGCTGGCGCATTCTCACGGAAATACACATTCTCAGACACACACACAGCACACACACAACATAACGGAACACAACACACACACACAGAGTTGGAGATTAACACATTGACATCAGAGTGACCGTTTTACATCAGAGCTGAAACAGGATTGTGTCTGACACACACACACACACACACACACACACACACACGCACACACATGCACGCACGCATGCACGCACACACACACAAACACACACACACACACACACACCACTAAATAAGTAAAGAAGCACTTATGGAAAGCGACTAAGTTTGGAGAGGGACGCTCAATCAAGCGAGAGAAACAGAGAGAGCAAGAGAGAGGGTGAGAGAGAGGGTGAGAGGGAGAGAGAGTGAGAGTGAGGGTGAGAGAGAGAAGGTGAGAGAGAGAGAGAGAGAGAGAGGGTGAGAGAGAGGGTGAGAGAGAGAGGGTGAGAGAGAGAGAGAGAGAGAGTGAGAGAGAGAGTGAGGGTGAGAGAGAGGGTGAGAGAGAGAGAGAGAGAGTGAGGGTGAGAGAGAGAGGGTGAGAGAGAGAGAGAGAGAGTGAGGGTGAGAGAGAGAAGGTGAGAGAGAGGGTGAGAGGGTGAGAGAGAGGGTGAGAGAGAGGGGGTGAGAGAGAGGGTGAGAGAGAGAGAGAGAGAGAGAGAGAGAGAGAGAGAGAGAGAGAGAGAGAGAGAGAGAGAGAGAGAGAGAGAGAGAGAGAGAGAGTGAGGGTGAGAGAGAGAAGGTGAGAGAGAGAGAGAGGGTGAGAGAGAGAGGGTGAGAGAGAGAGAGTGAGAGAGAGAGTGAGGGTGTGAGAGAGAAGGTGAGAGAGAAAGAGAGGGTGAGAGGGTGAGAGTGAGTGACAGAGAGAGCAAGAGAGAGAGGGTGAGAGAGAGAGGGAGAGGGTGCTGCCTCCATCCCTCAATTCCTTCCATCCTCCTCTCCCCCTGCTTCCCCCATCCCTCATTCCATCCACCCTCCCCCTGCTGCCTCCATCCCTCCTTCCATCCACCCTCCCCGTGCTGCCTCCATCCCTCCTTCCATCCTCCTCTCCCCCTGCTGCCTCCATCCCTCCTTCCATCCACCCTCCCCGTGCTGCCCCCATCCCTCCTTCCATCCACCCATCCCCTGCTTCCCCATCCCTCCTTCCACCCATCCCCTGCTTCCCCATCCCTCCTTCCACCCACCCTCCCCCTGCTGCCGCCATCCCTCCTTCCATCCACCCTCCCCCTGCTTCCCCCATCCGTCCTTCCACCCACCCTCCCCCTGCTACCTCCATCCCTCCTTCCATCCACCCTCCCCGTGCTGCCTCCATCCCTCAATTCCTTCCATCCTCCTCCCCCCTGCTTCCCCCATCCTTCCTTCCATCCTCCTCTCCCCTGCTGCCTCCATCCCTCCCTCCTTCCATCCTCCTCTCCCCCTGCTGCCTCCATCCCTCCTTCCTTCAATCCACACTCCCCCTGCTGCCTCCATCCCTCCTTCCACCCACCCTCCCCCTGCTGCCGCCATCCCTCCTTCCATCCACCCTCCCCCTGCTTCCCCCATCCGTCCTTCCACCCACCCTCCCCCTGCTACCTCCATCCCTCCTTCCATCCACCCTCCCCGTGCTGCCTCCATCCCTCAATTCCTTCCATCCTCCTCCCCCCTGCTTCCCCCATCCTTCCTTCCATCCTCCTCTCCCCTGCTGCCTCCATCCCTCCCTCCTTCCATCCTCCTCTCCCCCTGCTGCCTCCATCCCTCCTTCCTTCAATCCACACTCCCCCTGCTGCCTCCATCCCTCCTTCCATCCTCCTCTCCCCCTGCTGCCTCCACCCCTCCTTCCATCCTCCTCTCCTCCTGCTGCCTCCATCCCTCCTTCCATCCACATTCCCCCTGCTGCCTCCATCCCTCCTTCCTTCCACCCTCCTCTCCCCCTGCTGCCTCCATCCCCCTTCCTTCCATCCTCCTCTCCCCCTGCTGCCTCATCCCTCCTTCCATCCACACTCCCCCTGCTGCCTCCATCCCTCCTTCCATCCACACTCCCCCTGCTGCCTCCATCCCTCCTTCCTTCCATCCTCCTCTCCCCCTGCTGCCTCCATCCCTCCTTCCTTCCATCCTCCTCTCCCCTGCTGCCTCCATCCCTCCTTCCTTCCATCCTCCTCTCCCCCTGCTGCCTCCATCCCTCCTTCCTTCCATCCTCCTCTCCCCCTGCTGCCTCCATCCCTCCTTCCATCCACCCTCCCCCTGCTGCCTCATCCCTCCTTCCATCCTCCTCTCTCCCTGCTGCCTCCATCCCTCCTTCCTTCCATCCTCCTCTCCCCTGCTTCTCCCATCCCTCCTTCCATCCACCCTCCCCCTGCTGCCTCATCCCTCCTTCCATCCTCCTCTCCCCCTGCTGCCTCCATCCCTCCCTCCTTCCATCCTCCTCTCCCCCTGCTTCCCCCATCCCTCCCTCCTTACATCCTCCTCTCCCCCTGCTGCCTCCATCCCTCCCTCCTTCCATCCACTCTCCCACCTGCTGCCCCCATCCCTCCCTACCTCCTTCCATCATCCTCTCCCCCTGTTGCATCCATCCCTCCATCCCTCCTCTCCCTCTGAGAGAGAGAGAGAGCAAGAGAGAGAGGGTGAGAGAGAGAGGGAGAGGGTGCTGCCTCCATCCCTCAATTCCTTCCATCCTCCTCTCCCCCTGCTTCCCCCATCCCTCATTCCATCCACCCTCCCCCTGCTGCCTCCATCCCTCCTTCCATCCACCCTCCACGTGCTGCCTCCATCCCTCCTTCCATCCTCCTCTCCCCCTGCTGCCTCCATCCCTCCTTCCATCCACCCTCCCCGTGCTGCCCCCATCCCTCCTTCCACCCATCCCCTGCTTCCCCATCCCTCCTTCCACCCATCCCCTGCTTCCCCATCCCTCCTTCCACCCACCCTCCCCCTGCTGCCGCCATCCCTCCTTCCATCCACCCTCCCCCTGCTTCCCCCATCCCTCCTTCCACCCACCCTCCCCCTGCTACCTCCATCCCTCCTTCCATCCACCCTCCCCGTGCTGCCTCCATCCCTCAATTCCTTCCATCCTCCTCCCCCCTGCTTCCCCATCCTTCCTTCCATCCTCCTCTCCCCTGCTGCCTCCATCCCTCCCTCCTTCCATCCTCCTCTCCCCCTGCTGCCTCCATCCCTCCTTCCTTCCATCCACACTCCCCCTGCTGCCTCCATCCCTCCTTCCATCCTCCTCTCCTCCTGCTGCCTCCATCCCTCCCTCCATCCACACTCCCCCTGCTGCCTCCATCCATCCCTCCTTCCTTCCACCCTCCTCTCCCCCTGCTGCCTCCATCCCCCTTCCTTCCATCCTCCTCTCCCCCTGCTGCCTCATCCCTCCTTCCATCCACACTCCCCCTGCTGCCTCCATCCCTCCTTCCATCCACACTCCCCCTGCTGCCTCCATCCCTCCTTCCTTCCATCCTCCTCTCCCCCTGCTGCCTCCATCCCTCCTTCCTTCCATCCTCCTCTCCCCTGCTGCCTCCATCCCTCCTTCCTTCCATCCTCCTCTCCCCCTGCTGCCTCCATCCCTCCTTCCTTCCATCCTCCTCTCCCCCTGCTGCCTCCATCCCTCCTTCCATCCACCCTCCCCCTGCTGCCTCATCCCTCCTTCCATCCTCCTCTCTCCCTGCTGCCTCCATCCCTCCTTCCTTCCATCCTCCTCTCCCCTGCTTCTCCCATCCCTCCTTCCATCCACCCTCCCCCTGCTGCCTCATCCCTCCTTCCATCCTCCTCTCCCCCTGCTGCCTCCATCCCTCCCTCCTTCCATCCTCCTCTCCCCCTGCTTCCCCCATCCCTCCCTCCTTACATCCTCCTCTCCCCCTGCTGCCTCCATCCCTCCCTCCTTCCATCCACTCTCCCACCTGCTGCCCCCATCCCTCCCTACCTCCTTCCATCATCCTCTCCCCCTGTTGCATCCATTCCTCCATCCCTCCTCTCCCTCTGTGTCTACTGCATAGGTGTCTTTCAGAGGAGGAGGATTATTGAATGTCAGACTCTTTTCATGTGCAAGTCCCCATGCTAAAGGAATATTGAGACATCCTGACATCCACCCCCCCTCCCCTTATCAGCCTGACAGTGTGTGGGGAAGATAAAAGAACCCCCTTACCACTCCATCACCACTTCTCACAGAGAGATCAACCTTTGGGGGAGGGGGGAGAGGTAATGCTTCAAAAGTCCATCAGAGCAAAGGAGAGAGAGAAAGAGGGAGATGATGCCATTAGACCCTGGTTAGTGAGAGTGTGTGTACGAGAGAGAGCAAAGAGAGAACAGAGTGAGTGAGTGAGTGAGTGAGTGAGTGAGTGAGTGAGTGAGTGAGTGAGTGAGTGAGTGAGTGAGTGAGTGAGTGAGTGAGTGAGAGACAGACAGACAGAAACAGACAGACAGAAACTGACAGAAACAGACAGACAGAAACGGACAGAAACAGACAGAAACAGGCAGGCAGACAGAAACAGACAGACAGAAACAGGCAGACAGACTGAAACAGACAGACAGAACACATGTAATCTAATGTGCAGTGAGCCAGTAGCTGTCAGTGGTGCTCTGCAGCCAGACATGCGGACAGTGCTCAGGGCCAGTCTGGTCCATAAGCATGAATAATACACATGAACTACCACAGCCTCTCTCGCTGTTCTCCGCTTCAGGGTTAGAGAATAGCAGAGGGCTAATCACAGCAGAGCAGAGTTCATGTCCAAAACAACACTCTATACATTATACAGTATATACCACCCTCTGTACAGACATCAATGTAACATCAACCTGACTGACACAGGATATTATAGAGAAAAGTCCAAGATACAGCCAAACATCTCTGAAGACTAGGAGATTTGCCACTTGCAGTATTCACATATTCCACCACTCTGTTGAAGACATTTTTCTTGTAGTTCATTGTAGATAAAGATGGAAAAATACCTATATGGTGTATTTGAGAGGTACAGCTTTGACAGCAATCTCATGCAATACAAGGTAAGTGTACGGCTGTCTGATTCCTGAAGGTAGGTAGGTAGGTGTGTGTGTGTGTGTGTGTGTGTGTGTGTGTGTGTGTGTGTGTGTGTGTGTGTGTGTGTGTGTGTGTGTACGCGCGTGCGTGTGCACGTGAAAGAGAGAGAGCGTGCATGTGTGCATGCACTGGTGAACGCGCAGGTGTACATTTAGGTGTGCGTGCGTGTGTTCATATGTGTGTAGCAGACAGTAATTAAACGAATTATCAGAATGAAGCATAACACTGACACCTGGGGCTCTTCCCTTGATGCCCACACAGACCAGATGAGAAAGAACAGACCAACAACATGGCTGCCATGATCACAAGATAATATCAGTCAGGAGGATTAATGATAAAGCTAAAATACAACAAACAATATTATGCTTTAATATTTCCACGGTTTACCAAATCAACAAAACCACATACATTTGGGCATTCCTCATTGGACCTCATAACACTGGACTTTAGAATAAGGCACTAAACTTTTGTTATTGACCAAATACTTATTTTCCACCATAATTTGCAAATAAATTCATTAAAAATCCTACAATGGGATTTTCTGGATTTTTTTTCTCATTTTGTCTGTCATAGTTGACGTGTACCTTTGATGAAAATTACAGGCCTCTCTCATCTTTTTAAGTGGGAGAACTTGCACAATTGTTGGCTGACTAAATACTTTTTTGCCCCACTGTACATGTTATTCAATCATTGCACTAACACTGCTCGCGCTGCAAGTCTTTTCTCTCCCATCTCCTCATTGGTTTTAAGGAGCATATACCCTCAAACTCAAGATGGCGCCGGAAGGTAGGGCTACTGTCTTATGGGCTCTTAACCAACAATCCTATTTTGTTAGTTTTTTCAAGTTGTTCGTAACTTTTTTTGTACATAATGTTGCTGCTACCATATTTTATGACCGAAAAGAGCTTCTGGACATCAGAACTGGGATTACTCACCTCAAATTGGAGGAGGAGTTCTTCTTCAATGAGTCGAACACGAGGGATTGACTACAGCTCAGCCGTATAGTCCCAGGGTCCAGTTGCAGAGGGAGGTGTTTAGTCCCAGGGTCAATAGCTTAGTGGTGTGCCCTCAAAGATTGTCACTAAGCTATTGACCCTGGGACTAAACACCTCCCTCTGCAACTGGACCCTGGGACTATACAGCTGAGCTGTAGTCAATGAATAGCATTCTCACATAGAGGTTCCTTTTGTCCAGGTGGGAAAGGGCAGTGTGGAGTGCAATAGAGATTGCATCATCTGTGGATCTGTTGGTGAGGAATGCAAATTGGAGTGGGTCTAGGGTTTAAAGCATTTCATGGCTACAAATATGAGTGCTGACTCTGGGACTAAACACCTCCCTCTGCAACTGGATCCTGGACTTCCTGATGGGCCGCCCCCAGGCGGTAAAGGTAGGTAACAACACATCCACCACGCTGATCCTCAACACGGGTGCCCCTCAGGGGTACGTGCTCAGGCCCCTCCTGTACTCCCTGTTCACTCATGACTGCACTGCCAGGCATGACTCAAAGTCTTGAAGAGGGCACGACAAAACCTATTCCCCCTCAGGATACTGAAAAGATTTGGCATGGGTCCTTAGATCCTCAAAAGGTTTTACAGCTGCACCACCGAGAGCATCCTGACGGGTTGCATCACTACCTGGTATGGCAACTGCTCGGCCTCCGACCGCAAGGTATTACAGAGTGTAGTGCGTACGGCCCAGTACATCACTGGGGCCAAGCTTCCTGCCATCCAGGACCTCTAACCAGACAGTGTCAGAGGAAGGCCCTAAAAATTGTCAAAGACCCCAGCCACCCTAGTCATAGACTGTTCTCTCTGCTACCGCACGGCAAGAGGTACCGGAGCGCCAAGTCTAGGTCCAAGAGGCTTCTAAACAGCTTCTACCCCCAAGCCATAAGACTCCTGAACAGCTAATCAAATGGCTACCCAGACTATTTGTACCCCCCCCCCCGATATTTTTTATTCATTTTGGAAGTTACAATCCCGAAACCTTGAAAATAGACTGCTGACACGCTGTGGAAGCCATAGGAATTGCATCCTGGGAGCTAGAATTCAGTATGCCCCTATACTTTCCATTGCTAGAGCATGGGCTCTCAACAAAAGAAAAATCAGGTTAGTTTTTCTTTGGATTTTCTCCTACCATATCTATTGTGTTATAATCTCCTACATTATTTTAACATTTCTACAAACTTCAAAGCATTTTCATCCCAATGGTACCAATTATGTGCACATCCTGGCTTCAGGGCCTGAGCTACAGGCAGTTTACTTTGGGCATGTCATAAGGGGCCTAGCCCTAATCAATTGTCAGAGTGGAGGACCTTGTGCATTTCAGGTAAAATAACAACCCAATGTTTATATCCCAGGACAAATTTATATCCCCCAAATTAATGTAGTTGGTTCAGAGTTTGTTTTGATATTTCAACCTGCGTGTCCTCATCGCGTCTAGTGTGGTTGGACAAAATCAACATGCATGCGATGGTCGAACGCACAAGCGCGAGCGGTCTGGTTAGCATGTCAGGCAAACACTAGGGCTGTAATGTAAGGGGGGAACATTACAGAAGGGGGCCGGGAGAGGGAGGGACCCTATAGATAGACGCACTGCAGAAACAGAGCACTATGACTTGGGCCTTGATGCTAAGTGTCAGTCCACAGTCCTGTTATTCACATTAACAGCTGTGGCCGCAGCCACACCAGCTCACCGCGACTCAGACAGAGTAATTACAGTGGCACTGAATAATGAAAGGGAAAGTGTTTAAATCAACCGTGGAGGTTGTGGTGATAGTAGACTCTGTAAGGTGTACGTGTGGAACAGTGGAGGCAGCTGAGTGGAGGACGGCTCATAATAATGGCTGGAACGGAGCGAATGGAATGGCATGAAACACATAGAAACATGTATTTGACACCATTTCCATTAGTTCTGCTCTAACCATTACCACGAGCCCATCCTCCCCAATGAAGGTGCCACCAGCCTCCTGTGGTGTGAAGAGAAGACACAGGTACATGGATACAGAAGAACTGTTAGTTTGATGGGTTTCTGATGGTAGGCGTATACACACAAAAGCTTGCATGTGCACATACACACACATACTCACATGTAGAAACACACAGCAAGCTAAGATCGTCTTGCCATCCCAACGCTCCATCCCACACATCAGTCATTAAAGACTCAAGGTCTCAGCGTCTGAAGTGGCTCCTCTGTTCCACCAGGAGAAACTGCATCGCTCTAAATTCATGATATATGCTTAGCTGTAGGTTTCAGTCCTGCGTGTGTGTGCGTGTGTGTGTGCGTTCATGTGTGTGTGTGTGTGTGTGTGCGTGTGTGTGTGTGTGTGCGTGTGTGTGTGTGTGTGTGTGTGTGTGTGTGTGTGTGTGTGTGTGTGTGTGTGTGTGTGTGTACACCACTGCCATGTGGGAGGAAGGCGGGTGAGAGAATACTGACGGTTCATATTTGACATAATAGTAATCATCTACAGTACATGTACATGTCATCTCCTCCTCTCTGTACCATAGCACTCTGCCAACACTCCCATATAGCACAATGTTTGAACATGTAGGCATTACCTGAACAGGAAAAGTCAGCACATATGTGAAAGCAGGGATTGCAGTTAAGACTGAAAAAACTAAAGCAGTACATGAGCAGAACATAGAATGTGAAACTATCGCTGAAGACATAGAACACATATGGAATTCAGACTAAATTCCAACTCAGCACTGATGAAACACAGACAATCATCTACTGTAACTGTGAATGTTAACAGAAAATGAGGTCAGTTTTGACAATCTGTCTGACAGAAGCTCAGCAAACAAAGAACCAGTGGGATGGCTGTAGCCTACATGTGCAGTCTGCTCTTTGTTCAGAACAAAACCAGCTGACGGATTACAAACTCCTTTCAAGTAGAATTCAAATGCCAAACCATATAATGTTTAGAAAATAAAATTCATAATTCGATCCGTGCTTCTACACCTGCATTGCTTGCTGTTTGGGGTTTTAGGCTGGGTTTCTGTACAGCACTTTGAGATATCAGCTGATGTACGAAGGGCTATATAAATACATTTGATTTGATTTGATTTGATCTTCACATTGCAGTTGATGAAATGTGATGAAAAGAGTAACAAATCGTAGTACTGCTGAACGGCTCATAATAATGGCTGAAACAGAGTGGATGGAATGTCACCAAACACATGGGAACCATGGGAACCATGTGTTTGATGTATTTGATACCATTCCACACTCTAGACATTAAATCAAGCATGTCCTCCCGAAATAAGGTTCCATCAACCTCCTGTGATCGATGACAACCCCTTCGTCTGTAGACACCATCACAATGTGCACTATATGTTCAAAAAGCCCATGTTTTGCCGTGTAGACCTATCCTATGTGGTAGCCTGTTCCTGTGGGTTTTAACTGTGGACATGTCTTCATTCCTCACCCAAGGGTAAGATGGAGGGGGACTAGATTTATGTAGCGATTCCCCCAGTTTCCCCCGTGTATCTACACATAATGGGACCAGCCATGCTTTTACCGTGAACTGGAGAGAGGAAGGCTGTATGTGTGGCCATCTCTCTTTCACACACATGTACACATATGTACACACACACACCATGAAATCCATCTACGTTGTGTGTGTGTGTGTGTGTGTCTCTTCCTCTTCCCATGCCGGTGTGGCATCTGCTGCACAGGAAGTCCCCATCTCAGGGATGTATGCCCACTCTCAGGACATACACTGCCTGGCACACACTCCAATGCCCTGGCAGGACACAGCGGAATGCTTCATTACCTCACACAGTGAACTGATTACACCTCAACCGTGTGTGTGTGTGTGTGTGTGTGTGTGTGTGTGTGTGTGTGTGTGTGTGTGTGTGTGTGTGTGTGTGTGTGTGTGTGTGTGTGTGACAGAGAGAGAGCGAGAGAGAGAGAGACGGAGAGATGGAGAGATGGTGAGAGACCTAGAGACGGAGAGACAGAGAGAGAGTCGGAGAGAGGGTGAGAGAGACCTAGAGACGGGGAGACAGAGAGAGACAGAGAGACAGAGAGAGATGGAGAGACAGAGAGAGACGGAGAGACGGTGAGACAGAGAGTGAGACGGAGAGACGGTGAGAGAGACCTAGAGACAGAGAGACAGAGAGATGGAGAGACAGAGAGAGACAGAGAGAGAGTCGGAGAGAGGGTGAGAGAGACCTAGAGACGGAGAGACAGGGAGAGACAGTGAGAGAGACCTAGAGACGGAGAGACAGAGAGAGACGGAGAGACGGAGAGACGGTGAGGGAGACCTAGAGACGGAGAGACAGAGAGAGACGGAGAGACGGTGAGAGAGACCTAGAGATGGAGAGACAGAGAGAGACGGAGAGACGGAGAGACGGTGAGAGAGACCTAGAGACAGAGAGACAGAGAGACAGAGAGAGAGTCGGAGAGAGGGTGAGAGAGACCTAGAGACGGAGAGACAGAGAGAGAGTCGGAGAGAGGGTGAGAGAGACCTAGAGACGGGGAGACAGAGAGAGACAGAGAGACAGAGAGAGATGGAGAGACGGTGAGAGAGACCTAGAGACGGAGAGACAGAGAGAGATGGAGAGACAGAGAGAGACGGAGAGACGGTGAGACAGAGAGTGAGACGGAGAGACGGTGAGAGAGACCTAGAGACGGAGAGACAGAGAGAGAGAGAGAGAGAGACAGAGAGAGGGAGAGACAGAGACGGAGAGACAGAGAGAGGGAGAGACAGAGATGGAGAGACGGAGAGACGGAGAGACAGAGAGAGAGACAGAGAGACGGTGAGAGAGACCTAGAGACGGAGAGACAGAGCGAGATGGAGAGACGGTGAGAGAGACCTAGAGACGGAGAGAGAGAGAGAGAGAGAGAGAGAGAGAGAGACAGAGAGAGGGAGGGAGATGGAAGGTGAGAGTCATGTGTGTGTATCACCTCATCTCATAGGGGAGCGAGGGGAACGAGGGGCCAGCGGAGGTAACGGTCCGTGCTCTGCCAAACGATCCTCCGTCTTTTGTCCTGGACCAGTCTGCCTACTGGCCATATGGGCCCAACACGTCAGATACAATAAACCAGTAACACACTCTCACACACTTGGACTTGACACGATACAACACACCCCATTAGACCAAATGACACACACTCAAACAAAACACACATACACACATGCCTGACACAATACACCAAACCTCCCAACATTAAACCAAGTGACACGTAGTTTCTCCATAACACCATGTAAACAGGAATGTACACATAAACACACACACAACAAAGGGGTATACTACATATGTTGTTCGATGTATCCAGGCTTTTCTGAAATTAGTGCCGTCTTTCTTTTAAAATGTATCATTAATGACGCTTTTTCTCATAATAATAACTGTATTATGTCACAGAAAAATATGTAATGTGATAGGTACTATTTAAATATGAATATTTTTTTTGACAAAAAAACTTTAATAAATGATTTAATCGGTCGTCTTCCTCAAATTAAGGGATAATGACTCAATCTTTGCAAGAGGGGGGGAATCTGATTTCATTGGTCGCAGCTCAGACACTTCATTCAGGATAAATGGAGTTAGCGCTGAGTTTGCCTGCCCTGGAACAGGTTAGTTCTGAAGGATTTGTTGCCATAGAAATGTACCTGGCTAAAAGGTGAGCCACTTTCGCGGTACCTGTTATCCCAGGTTGAACTCAGAGTTGACCTCAAAGATACCTCACTAACTTCTCAAACCTGGTACGTAGCATATAAGACAGAATGACATGATCACGATGTTAATGCTTTCTAATTTCTATATTAAAACAACCGTTGTTTATCTTTGCCAGGTAATGTTCTATTGTCCTGTCCCAGGTAACATTCTATTGTCCTGTCCCAGGTAATGTTCTATTGTCCTGTCCCAGGTAACATTCTATTGTCCTGTTCCAGGTAACATTCTATTGTCCTGTCCCAGGTAACATTCTATTGTCCTGTTCCAGGTAACATTCTTTTGTCCTGTTCCAGGTAACATATATTGTCCTGTCCCAGGTAACATTCTATTGTCCTGTCCCAGGTAATGTTCTATTGTCCTGTC
The DNA here is from genome assembly GCF_002021735.2 of Oncorhynchus kisutch. Lineage (NCBI taxonomy): Eukaryota > Metazoa > Chordata > Actinopteri > Salmoniformes > Salmonidae > Oncorhynchus > Oncorhynchus kisutch. The sequence continues at coordinate 1,279,064 of NC_034192.2, read as the reverse complement.
CCAGGTAACATTCTATTGTCCTGTCCCAGGTAATGTTCTATTGTCCTGTCCCAGGTAACATTCTATTGTCCTGTTCCAGGTAACATTCTATTGTCCTGTTCCAGGTAACATTCTATTGTCCTGTTCCAGGTAACATTATTTTGTCCTGTTCCAGGTAACATATATTGTCCTGTTCCAGGTAACATTCTATTGTCCTGTCCCAGGTAACATTCTATTGTCCTGTTCCAGGTAACATTCTATTGTCCTGTTCCAGGTAACATCTATTGTCCTGTTCCAGTTAACATTATATTGTCCTGTTCCAGGTAACATTCTATTGTCCTGTTCCAGGTAACATTCTATTGTCCTGTTCCAGGTAACATTCTATTGTCCTGTTCCAGGTAACATTCTATTGTCCTGTTCCAGGTAACATGATATGAACCTGTTCCAGGTAACATTCTATTGTCCTGTTCCAGGTAACATGATATGAACCTGTTCCAGGTAACATACTATTGTCCTGTCCCAGGTAACATTCTATTGTCCTGTTCCAGGTAACATGATATTAACCTGTTCCAGGTAACATTCTATTGTCCTGTTCCAGGTAACATGATATGAACCTGTTCCAGGTTACATTCTATTGTCCTGTTCCAGGTAACATGATATGAACCTGTTCCAGGTAACATTCTATTGTCCTGTCCCAGGTAACATTCTATTGTCCTGTTCCAGGTAACATGATATTAACCTGTTCCAGGTAACATTCTATTGTCCTGTTCCAGGTAACATTCTATTGTCCTGTCCCAGGTAACATTCTATTGTCCTGTTCCAGGTAACATTCTATTGTCCTGTCCCAGGTAACATTCTATTGTCCAGTTCCAGGTAACATTCTATTGTCCTGTCCCAGGTAACGTTCTACTCCTGTTCCAGGCAGGAGGAGTTGGCTGGGAGACCAGGCCTTTATTTCCTCAGTAGACAGAATAGAAGTTTCTCACCTTCACAGACCACTGAAGCAGCAACTTATTATGGTTGGGAGATGGCACCGAATACACACACACACACACACACACATACACACACACACACACACACACGAGACAGACATTCCGACAAACCAGATCATGAGGCTTGGAAGACAGACGGTGAGACTGAGAATGTCATTCACCCGGAGGAAACAGACCTTGATGAAGACAAAATGTCCGATGTCTCCTCCATCGTTCTCCCTCCTCACGCTAATACTCTAGCACGCTAACAGATTGAGCACTACTCACTAGAAGTGGGTCAGCTCTACTTAGGGCTAAGGGAGAACAACACACAGATCAACACAATGCTCATCATAACTATGCTAATAGAACGTGCTACTGTCTGGAGGAGTGTGCTGTAGTTGGGCTAGAGAGAAGAAGCAAGGCATGCACATTGCCCTGGGAGGGAATGGGGGAATTAGGGACTCAGCGACATGTGACAGTCGGTGTGTGTGTGAAGAGTAAATATTTGACTGTCAAGGCCACTGTCCTCTGGATGTGCCTGATGTCATGACGCACATTGTTCTGCACATCCATCTCCAGACAACTAGCCATCAGCTAACAACTCAAGACAAACAATCTTTTACATAGGTAGCCATTGGCTTCCAATGTTTCCAGTTGTCAAGAACCGGCTCGAAGTTCGTAACAAAACAGAGACAACGCGGAGACAAGGAATAACAAAATATATTTATTAACTAAAGTAAACTAAATACAATTAACAATGGTGTGTGTAGTCAGTAATCATCAGTGTAAGTGAGTGTTTTGCATGCCTAAATGTGATAATGAGGGGTGTTAAAAGGGGCTAAAGCAAACAACCAAAAGGCCACAAAAAAAAAGTACCAGAACAAAATCTATAAAGGTGTCTGCATGGAAAGAGTCTCTCCAATGAATGGGGAAGAGGTGCATTTATCCTGGGACACACCCAACCCCAGGTGTCCCATTTCTCTGACGACCCTCCCGGATCGGCCCACCGACATCCTATTAAGGAAAACAAGAGCAAAGAGAAAGAATTTGGCAGAGTGGGAGGGTCGTCACACAGTGGTGTAAAGTACTTGAGTAAAAATACTTTAAAGTACTTAAGTAGTTTTTGGGGTATCTGTGCTTTACTTTACTATTTATATTTTAGACAACCTTTACTTTTATTTCACTATATTCCTCATTAGAATCATGTATTTTTTACTCCATACATTTTCCCTGACACCCAAAAGTACTTGTTACATTTTGAATGCTTAGCAGGACAGGAAAATAGTCCAATCTCTGCACTTCTCAAGAGAACATCCCTGGTCATCCTCTGCCTCTGATCTGGCAGACTCACTAAACACACATACTTCATTTGTAAATGATGCCTGAGTGTTGGAGTGTGTCCCTGGCTATCAATAAAAACAACAAGAAAGTGTTGGTTTGCTTAAATAAAAGGAATTTAAAATGATTTATACTTTTACTTTGATTTAAGTATATTTTTGCATTTACATTTAACTTTGACACTTAGATATATTTAAAACCAAATACTTTAGACTTTACTGAAGTAGTATTTTACTGGGTGACTTTTACTTGAGTCATTTTCTATTAAGGTATCTTTAATTTGACTCAAGTATGACAAACAGGTACTTTTTCCACCACTGAATGTTTCAAGTTTTAATGTCACGTGCAGGGAACAGGGAAAGTACAGGGAAATGTCTTTCTTGCAGCTGTAACCCCAACAATGAGGTAATCAATAACAATGTAATACTAAAAATAACAAGGTACAAAAACATGAGAAAACGTCAACAAGAAGAACGATGTGTCTGTGTGTGTGAGCCTGTTTATATGACTGACTGAATATCTTCTGAATAGCCGCCCTCTCTTCCTCCAGGGATCACCCACCTTAAAGAAACACGAGAGGTGAAAAACACTAGGCCTGTTTCATGTTGAACTGCTCCAGTGAATTCTACTCAAACACACACACAGACACACACGCACGCACGCACACACACACACACACACTAGCCCCCTATTGCATAATAAGTACTTTACACCTATCTCCTGCATCAGTGTGACACACTACCCCACTTTGTTCTGCGCACTGAGCGGATGAACATACTGTGTGTCCTTTGGGTACTTCAGAGGGCTGAGGCGTCCACATAGCTGCCTGTCTGCCCCTGCTCCCCCCCTCTTGGTCATAGTTGCTCCTGAGTGGCGCAGCAGTCTAAGGCACTGCATCTCAGTGCAAGAGGTGTCACCACAGTCCCTGGTTCAGGCTGTATCACATCCGGACGTGATTGAGAGTCCCATAGGGCGGCACACAATTGGTCCAGCGCCGTTAGGGTTTAGCCGGGGTAGGCCGTCATTGTAAATAAGAATTTGTGCTTAACTGACTTGCCTAGTTAAATAAAGGTTACATTGAAAATATATATATAAAAAAAATGTGTCATCACAACACAGCTTCACACAAAGCCTATGAGAACATGTTAAAACAACCACACTCTCAGTGGGCCAACACAGTCCTGAATGGTGCAGATGACCCAGGGTTCAATCCCTGGTCAGATATAATCATGAAGAGTGCAGGCAGTCCAGTGGGGATAGGGATTACACTATAAAGGCAGTTGCATGCAAACGACTGCACTACATAACCTTGTCTAATACCATTATACAATAAATATTCAATGTCTGATCAAATATCTTTAAAACCTGTACTTTAATATAGTCGGTGTGCATGTATGTTTAATCCTCAATCCAGGAAGAACATCACTAAAGCCCTTTTCTATGAACTAGAAAAGCCTTTAACTTTAAAAGTACTACACACACTGTTCTGACCATGCAAACACACAAATATGAACACATACACACACATCAACATACACACACACACATGAACACATACACACAAACACATACACAAACACACATATGAACACATACACAAACACACATATGAACACACACACAAACACATATGAACACACATACACACACATATGAACACACATACACACAAACACATATGAACACACATACACACACATATGAACACACATACACACAAACACATATGAACACATATGCACACACATATGAACACACACAAACACATATGGACACATAACCACACACACACACATGTACACACATAAACACACATATGAACACATACACACAAACACATATGAACAAACATATGAACACATACACACACACACACACATGAACACATACACACATATGAACACATATACACAAACACATATGAACACACATATGAACACATACACACACACACACACACACACACACACACACACACACACACACACACATACAAACACATATACACACACCTATGAACACATATATACACAGACATATGAACACACAAACACATATGAACACATACACACACACATATGGACACACAAATGAACACATACACACACACACATGAACACACATAAAATCATTATTCTATGTTTCTACTAACATCTGGGAGGTCATCTTCCTAGTATTGATAATTATGGCTGGTCATACACAGAGGAGGACATGCATTTCAGTGTTACTGATTTTACACTATAAACTCTTGGGTCTTTAAAATACAATGGTTCAGACAGTACAAGACATCAATCGATCAAATCAAATTAAGCATTCACACTGCAGTCAATAAACTCCTATAAGGAAAGATGGCAGTCTGCAACATGAATCAATCAGTTTGCTGCTATACGAATGGAGAACAGAAAAATGTTCAAGATCCAATATACTGTATTATCATTCCAATCAAATACATTTATCCATGAGCTAATAATTGATAGTGAGGAAGATAATTTAATCAAGAGTATAAATGTGAACAAGACTAACTGCTGGACTGCTTTAGGTTGAATGAGCTGAGGCAAGAACCGTACAACGGAAGTTTGTGCCAAAACATTTTGGACTGCGTCAGTCCGACACATGCATGCAGGCACGTACACACACATGGGGACACACACAGCTCAATCTGCCAGAGGCGCCAAGGGGGTAGGGGGTGAATGAACTAATTGTACAGTACAGCTCACAGAACAACAACATCAAAGACAGAAAGAGAAGACACAGGGGCGTTGGGGAAATAAATGGGTATTGAGAGAGGGGATTAGACTGGGTATTGAGAGAGGGGATTAGTGGGTATTGAGAGAGGGGAGCAGACTGGGTATTGAGAGAGGGGATTAGTGGGGATTGAGAGAGGGGATTAGTGGGTATTGAGAGAGGGGATTAGAGTGGGTATTGAGAGAGGGGAGCAGACTGGGTATTGAGAGAGGGGAGCAGACTGGGTATTGAGAGAGGGGATTAGTGGGTATTGAGAGAGGGGATTAGAGTGGGTATTGAGAGAGGGGAGCAGACTCGGTATTGAGAGAGGGGAGCAGACTGGGTATTGAGAGAGGGGATTAGAGTGGGTATTGAGAGAGGGGATTAGTGGGTATTGAGAGAGGGGATTAGAGTGGGTATTGAGAGAGGGGAGCAGACTGGGTATTGAGAGAGGGGAGCAGACTGGGTATTGAGAGAGGGGATTAGAGTGGGTATTGAGAGAGGGGATTAGAGTGGGTATTGAGAGAGAGGATTAGAGTGGATATTGAGAGAGGGGAGCAGACTGGGTATTGAGAGAGGGCAACAGACTGGGTATTGAGAGAGGGGATTAGACTGGGTATTGAGAGAGGGGATTAGAGTGGGTATTGAGAGAGAGGATTAGAGTGGGTATTGAGAGAGGGGAGCAGACTGGGTATTGAGAGAGGGAGCAGACTGGGTATTGAGAGAGGGGAACAGACTGGGTATTGAGAGAGGGGATTAGAGTGGGTATTGAGAGAGGGGAACAGACTGGGTATTGAGAGAGGGGATTAGAGTGGGTATTGAGAGAGGGGATTAGAGTGGGTATTGAGAGAGGGGATTAGGGTGGGTATTGAGATAGGGGATTAGAGTGGGTATTGAGAGAGGGGAGCAGACTGAGTATTGAGAGAGGGGATTAGTGGGTATTGAGAGAGGGGAGCAGACTGGATATTGAGAGAGGGGATTAGAGTGGGTATTGAGAGAGGGGAGCAGACTGGGTATTGAGAGAGGGGAGCAGACTGGGTATTGAGAGAGGGGATTAGAGTGGGTATTGAGAGAGGGGATTAGAGTGGGTATTGAGAGAGAGGATTAGAGTGGATATTGAGAGAGGGGAGCAGACTGGGTATTGAGAGAGGGCAACAGACTGGGTATTGAGAGAGGGGATTAGACTGGGTATTGAGAGAGGGGATTAGAGTGGGTATTGAGAGAGAGGATTAGAGTGGGTATTGAGAGAGGGGAGCAGACTGGGTATTGAGAGAGGGAGCAGACTGGGTATTGAGAGAGGGGAACAGACTGGGTATTGAGAGAGGGGATTAGAGTGGGTATTGAGAGAGGGGATTAGAGTGGGTATTGAGAGAGGGGATTAGGGTGGGTATTGAGATAGGGGATTAGAGTGGGTATTGAGAGAGGGGAGCAGACTGAGTATTGAGAGAGGGGATTAGTGGGTATTGAGAGAGGGGAGCAGACTGGATATTGAGAGAGGGGATTAGAGTGGGTATTGAGAGAGGGGATTAGAGTGGGTATTGAGAGAGGGGATTAGAGTGGGTATTGAGAGAGGGGAGCAGACTGGGAATTGAGAGAGGGGATTAGTGGGTATTGAGAGAGGGGAGCAGACTGGTTACTGAGAGAGGGGAGCAGACTGGGTATTGAGAGAGGGGAGCAGACTGGTTATTGAGAGAGGGGAGCAGACTGGGTATTGAGAGAGGGGAGCAGACTGGTTATTGAGAGAGGAGCAGACTGGGTATTGAGAGAGGGGATTAGTGGGTATTGAGAGAGGGGAGCAGACTGGTTACTGAGAGAGGGGAGCAGACTGGGTATTGAGAGAGGGAGCAGACTGGGTATTGAGAGAGGGAATAAGACTGGGTATTGAGAGAGGGGATTAGACTGGGTATTGAGAGAGAGGATTAGAGTGGGTATTGAGAGAGGGGAGCAGACTGGGTATTGAGAGAGGGAGCAGACTGGGTATTGAGAGAGGGAATAAGACTGGGTATTGAGAGAGGGGATTAGAGTGGGTATTGAGAGAGAGGATTAGAGTGGGTATTGAGAGAGGGGAGCAGACTGGGTATTGAGAGAGGGAGCAGACTGGGTATTGAGAGAGGGGAACAGACTGGGTATTGAGAGAGGGGATTAGAGTGGGTATTGAGAGAGGGGATTAGAGTGGGTATTGAGAGAGGGGATTAGGGTGGGTATTGAGAGAGGGGATTAGAGTGGGTATTGAGAGAGGGGAGCAGACTGAGTATTGAGAGAAGGGATTAGTGGGTATTGAGAGAGGGGAGCAGACTGGATATTGAGAGAGGGGATTAGAGTGGGTATTGAGAGAGGGGATTAGAGTGGGTATTGAGAGAGGGGATTAGAGTGGGTATTGAGAGAGGGGAGCAGACTGGGAATTGAGAGAGGGGATTAGTGGGTATTGAGAGAGGGGAGCAGAATGGTTACTGAGAGAGGGGAGCAGACTGGGTATTGAGAGAGGGGAGCAGACTGGTTATTGAGAGAGGGGAGCAGACTGGGTATTGAGAGAGGGGAGCAGACTGGTTATTGAGAGAGGAGCAGACTGGGTATTGAGAGAGGGGATTAGTGGGTATTGAGAGAGGGAATTAGTGGGTATTGAGAGAGGGGAGCAGACTGGTTACTGAGAGAGGGGAGCAGACTGGGTATTGAGAGAGGGAGCAGACTGGGTATTGAGAGAGGGCAACAGACTGGGTATTGAGAGAGGGGATTAGACTGGGTATTGAGAGAGGGGATTAGAGTGGGTATTGAGAGAGCGGATTAGAGTGGGTATTGAGAGAGGGGAGCAGACTGGGGATTGAGAGAGGGAGCAGACTGGGTATTGAGAGAGGGGAACAGACTGGGTATTGAGAGAGGGGATTAGAGTGGGTATTGAGAGAGGGGATTAGGGTGGGTATTGAGAGAGGGGATTAGAGTGGGTATTGAGAGAGGGGAGCAGACTGAGTATTGAGAGAGGGGATTAGTGGGTATTGAGAGAGGGGAGCAGACTGGATAATGAGAGAGGGGATTAGAGTGGGTATTGAGAGAGGGGATTAGAGTGGGTATTGAGAGAGGGGAGCAGACTGGGAATTGAGAGAGGGGATTAGTGGGTATTGAGAGAGGGGAGCAGGCTGGTTACTGAGAGAGGGGAGCAGACTGGGTATTGAGAGAGGGGAGCAGACTGGTTATTGAGAGAGGGGAGCAGACTGGGTATTGAGAGAGGGGAGCAGACTGGTTATTGAGAGAGGAGCAGACTGGGTATTGAGAGAGGGGATTAGTGGGTATTGACAGAGGGAATTAGTGGGTATTGAGAGAGGGGAGCAGACTGGTTACTGAGAGAGGGGAGCAGACTGGGTATTGAGAGAGGGGAGCAGACTGGTTATTGAGAGAGGGGAGCAGACTGGGTATTGAGAGAGGGGATTAGTGGGTATTGAGAGAGGGGATTAGTGGGTATTGAGAGAGGGGAGCAGACTGGGTATTGAGAGAGGGGAGCAGACTGGGTATTGAGAGAGGGGAGCAGACTGGGTATTGAGAGAGGAGATTAGAGTGGGTATTGAGAGAGGGGATTAGTGGGTATTGAGAGAGTGGATTAGTGGGTATTGAGAGAGGGGAGCAGACTGGTTATTGAGAGAGGGGAGCAGACTGGGTATTGAGAAAGGGGATTAGTGGTTATTGAGAGAGGGGACCAGACTGGGTATTGAGAGAGGGGAGCAGACTGGGTATTGAGAGAGGGGGGCAGACTGGGTATTGAGAGAGGGGAGCAGAGTGGGTATTGAGAGAGGGGATTAGGGTGGGTATTGAGAGAGGGGAGCAGACTGGGTATTGAGAGAAGGGGGCAGACTGGATATTGAGAGAGGGGATTAGTGGGTATTGAGAGAGTGGATTAGTGGGTATTGAGAGAGGGGAGCAGACTGGTTATTGAGAGAGGGGAGCAGACTGGGTATTGAGAAAGGGGATTAGTGGTTATTGAGAGAGGGGACCAGACTGGGTATTGAGAGAGGGGATTAGACTGGGTATTGAGAGAGGGGATTAGTGGGTATTGAGAGAGGGGAGCAGACTGGGTATTGAGAGAGGGGATTAGAGTGGATATTGAGAGAGGGGATTAGTGGGTATTGAGAGAGTGGATTAGTGGGTATTGAGAGAGGGGAGCAGACTGGTTATTGAGAGAGGGGAGCAGACTGGGTATTGGGAAAGGGGATTCGTGGTTATTGAGAGAGGGGACCAGACTGGGTATTGAGAGAGGGGAGCAGACTGGGTATTGAGAGAGGGGGGCAAACTGGGTATTGAGAGAGGGGAGCAGAGTGGGTATTGAGAGAGGGGATTAGAGTGGGTATTGAGAGAGGGGAGCAGACTGGGTATTGAGAGAGGGGAGCAGACTGGGTATTGAGAGAGGGGATTAGAGTGGGTATTGAGAGAGGGGATTAGAGTGGGTATTGAGAGAGAGGATTAGAGTGGGTATTGAGAGAGGGGAGCAGACTGGGTATTGAGAGAGGGAGCAGACTGGGTATTGAGAGAGGGCAACAGACTGGGTATTGAGAGAGGGGATTAGACTGGGTATTGAGAGAGGGGATTAGAGTGGGTATTAAGAGAGAGGATTAGAGTGGGTATTGAGAGAGGGGAGCAGACTGGGTATTGAGAGAGGGAGCAGACTGGGTATTGAGAGAGGGGAACAGACTGGGTATTGAGAGAGGGGATTAGAGTGGGTATTGAGAGAGGGGATTAGAGTGGGTATTGAGAGAGGGGATTAGGGTGGGTATTGAGAGAGGGGATTAGAGTGGGTATTGAGAGAGGGGAGCAGACTGAGTATTGAGAGAGGGGATTAGTGGGTATTGAGAGAGGGGAGCAGACTGGATATTGAGAGAGGGGATTAGAGTGGGTATTGAGAGAGGGGATTAGAGTGGGTATTGAGAGAGGGGAGCAGACTGGGTATTGAGAGAGGGGAGCAGACTGGGTATTGAGAGAGGGGAGCAGACTGGGTATTGAGAGAGGAGATTAGAGTGGGTATTGAGAGAGGGGATTAGTGGGTATTGAGAGAGTGGATTAGTGGGTATTGAGAGAGGGGAGCAGACTGGTTATTGAGAGAGGGGAGCAGACTGGGTATTGAGAAAGGGGATTAGTGGTTATTGAGAGAGGGGACCAGACTGGGTATTGAGAGAGGGGAGCAGACTGGGTATTGAGAGAGGGGGGCAGACTGGGTATTGAGAGAGGGGAGCAGAGTGGGTATTGAGAGAGGGGATTAGGGTGGGTATTGAGAGAGGGGAGCAGACTGGGTATTGAGAGAAGGGGGCAGACTGGGTATTGAGAGAGGGGATTAGTGGGTATTGAGAGAGTGGATTAGTGGGTATTGAGAGAGGGGAGCAGACTGGTTATTGAGAGAGGGGAGCAGACTGGGTATTGAGAAAGGGGATTAGTGGTTATTGAGAGAGGGGACCAGACTGGGTATTGAGAGAGGGGATTAGACTGGGTATTGAGAGAGGGGATTAGTGGGTATTGAGAGAGGGGAGCAGACTGGGTATTGAGAGAGGGGATTAGAGTGGATATTGAGAGAGGGGATTAGTGGGTATTGAGAGAGGGGAGCAGACTGGTTATTGAGAGAGGGGAGCAGACTGGGTATTGGGAAAGGGGATTCGTGGTTTTTGAGAGAGGGGACCAGACTGGGTATTGAGAGAGGGGAGCAGACTGGGTATTGAGAGAGGGGGGCAGACTGGGTATTGAGAGAGGGGAGCAGAGTGGGTATTGAGAGAGGGGATTAGAGTGGGTATTGAGAGAGGGGAGCAGACTGGGTATTGAGAGAGGGGAGCAGACTGGGTATTGAGAGAGGGGATTAGAGTGGGTATTGAGAGAGGGGATTAGAGTGGGTATTGAGAGAGAGGATTAGAGTGGGTATTGAGAGAGGGGAGCAGACTGGGTATTGAGAGAGGGAGCAGACTGGGTATTGAGAGAGGGCAACAGACTGGGTATTGAGAGAGGGGATTAGACTGGGTATTGAGAGAGGGGATTAGAGTGGGTATTAAGAGAGAGGATTAGAGTGGGTATTGAGAGAGGGGAGCAGACTGGGTATTGAGAGAGGGAGCAGACTGGGTATTGAGAGAGGGGAACAGACTGGGTATTGAGAGAGGGGATTAGAGTGGGTATTGAGAGAGGGGATTAGAGTGGGTATTGAGAGAGGGGATTAGGGTGGGTATTGAGAGAGGGGATTAGAGTGGGTATTGAGAGACGGGAGCAGACTGAGTATTGAGAGAGGGGATTAGTGGGTATTGAGAGAGGGGAGCAGACTGGATATTGAGAGAGGGGATTAGAGTGGGTATTGAGAGAGGGGATTAGAGTGGGTATTGAGAGAGGGGAGCAGACTGGGTATTGAGAGAGGGGAGCAGACTGGGAATTGAGAGAGGGATTAGTGGGTATTGGGAGAGGGGAGCAGACTGTTTACTGAGAGAGGGGAGCAGACTGGGTATTGAGAGAGGGGAGCAGACTGGTTATTGAGTGAGGGGAGCAGACTGGGTATTGAGAGAGGGAAGCAGACTGGTTATTGAGAGAGGAGCAGACTGGGTATTGAGAGAGGGGATTAGTGGGTATTGAGAGAGGGGAGCAGACTGGATATTGAGAGAGGGGATTAGAGTGGGTATTGAGAGAGGGGATTAGAGTGGGTATTGAGAGAGGGGATTAGAGTGGGTATTGAGAGAGGGGAGCAGACTGGGAATTGAGAGAGGGGATTAGTGGGTATTGAGAGAGGGGAGCAGACTGGTTACTGAGAGAGGGGAGCAGACTGGGTATTGAGAGAGGGGAGCAGACTGGTTATTGAGAGAGGGGAGCAGACTGGGTATTGAGAGAGGGGAGCAGACTGGTTATTGAGAGAGGAGCAGACTGGGTATTGAGAGAGGGGATTAGTGGGTATTGAGAGAGGGGAGCAGACTGGTTACTGAGAGAGGGGAGCAGACTGGGTATTGAGAGAGGGAGCAGACTGGGTATTGAGAGAGGGAATAAGACTGGGTATTGAGAGAGGGGATTAGACTGGGTATTGAGAGAGAGGATTAGAGTGGGTATTGAGAGAGGGGAGCAGACTGGGTATTGAGAGAGGGAGCAGACTGGGTATTGAGAGAGGGAATAAGACTGGGTATTGAGAGAGGGGATTAGAGTGGGTATTGAGAGAGAGGATTAGAGTGGGTATTGAGAGAGGGGAGCAGACTGGGTATTGAGAGAGGGAGCAGACTGGGTATTGAGAGAGGGGAACAGACTGGGTATTGAGAGAGGGGATTAGAGTGGGTATTGAGAGAGGGGATTAGAGTGGGTATTGAGAGAGGGGATTAGGGTGGGTATTGAGAGAGGGGATTAGAGTGGGTATTGAGAGAGGGGAGCAGACTGAGTATTGAGAGAAGGGATTAGTGGGTATTGAGAGAGGGGAGCAGACTGGATATTGAGAGAGGGGATTAGAGTGGGTATTGAGAGAGGGGATTAGAGTGGGTATTGAGAGAGGGGATTAGAGTGGGTATTGAGAGAGGGGAGCAGACTGGGAATTGAGAGAGGGGATTAGTGGGTATTGAGAGAGGGGAGCAGAATGGTTACTGAGAGAAGGGAGCAGACTGGGTATTGAGAGAGGGGAGCAGACTGGTTATTGAGAGAGGGGAGCAGACTGGGTATTGAGAGAGGGGAGCAGACTGGTTATTGAGAGAGGAGCAGACTGGGTATTGAGAGAGGGGATTAGTGGGTATTGAGAGAGGGAATTAGTGGGTATTGAGAGAGGGGAGCAGACTGGTTACTGAGAGAGGGGAGCAGACTGGGTATTGAGAGAGGGAGCAGACTGGGTATTGAGAGAGGGCAACAGACTGGGTATTGAGAGAGGGGATTAGACTGGGTATTGAGAGAGGGGATTAGAGTGGGTATTGAGAGAGCGGATTAGAGTGGGTATTGAGAGAGGGGAGCAGACTGGGGATTGAGAGAGGGAGCAGACTGGGTATTGAGAGAGGGGAACAGACTGGGTATTGAGAGAGGGGATTAGAGTGGGTATTGAGAGAGGGGATTAGGGTGGGTATTGAGAGAGGGGATTAGAGTGGGTATTGAGAGAGGGGAGCAGACTGAGTATTGAGAGAGGGGATTAGTGGGTATTGAGAGAGGGGAGCAGACTGGATAATGAGAGAGGGGATTAGAGTGGGTATTGAGAGAGGGGATTAGAGTGGGTATTGAGAGAGGGGAGCAGACTGGGAATTGAGAGAGGGGATTAGTGGGTATTGAGAGAGGGGAGCAGGCTGGTTACTGAGAGAGGGGAGCAGACTGGGTATTGAGAGAGGGGAGCAGACTGGTTATTGAGAGAGGGGAGCAGACTGGGTATTGAGAGAGGGGAGCAGACTGGTTATTGAGAGAGGAGCAGACTGGGTATTGAGAGAGGGGATTAGTGGGTATTGACAGAGGGAATTAGTGGGTATTGAGAGAGGGGAGCAGACTGGTTACTGAGAGAGGGGAGCAGACTGGGTATTGAGAGAGGGGAGCAGACTGGTTATTGAGAGAGGGGAGCAGACTGGGTATTGAGAGAGGGGATTAGTGGGTATTGAGAGAGGGGATTAGTGGGTATTGAGAGAGGGGAGCAGACTGGGTATTGAGAGAGGGGAGCAGACTGGGTATTGAGAGAGGGGAGCAGACTGGGTATTGAGAGAGGAGATTAGAGTGGGTATTGAGAGAGGGGATTAGTGGGTATTGAGAGAGTGGATTAGTGGGTATTGAGAGAGGGGAGCAGACTGGTTATTGAGAGAGGGGAGCAGACTGGGTATTGAGAAAGGGGATTAGTGGTTATTGAGAGAGGGGACCAGACTGGGTATTGAGAGAGGGGAGCAGACTGGGTATTGAGAGAGGGGGGCAGACTGGGTATTGAGAGAGGGGAGCAGAGTGGGTATTGAGAGAGGGGATTAGGGTGGGTATTGAGAGAGGGGAGCAGACTGGGTATTGAGAGAAGGGGGCAGACTGGGTATTGAGAGAGGGGATTAGTGGGTATTGAGAGAGTGGATTAGTGGGTATTGAGAGAGGGGAGCAGACTGGTTATTGAGAGAGGGGAGCAGACTGGGTATTGAGAAAGGGGATTAGTGGTTATTGAGAGAGGGGACCAGACTGGGTATTGAGAGAGGGGATTAGACTGGGTATTGAGAGAGGGGATTAGTGGGTATTGAGAGAGGGGAGCAGACTGGGTATTGAGAGAGGGGATTAGAGTGGATATTGAGAGAGGGGATTAGTGGGTATTGAGAGAGTGGATTAGTGGGTATTGAGAGAGGGGAGCAGACTGGTTATTGAGAGAGGGAGCAGACTGGGTATTGGGAAAGGGGATTCGTGGTTATTGAGAGAGGGGACCAGACTGGGTATTGAGAGAGGGGAGCAGACTGGGTATTGAGAGAGGGGGGCAGACTGGGTATTGAGAGAGGGGAGCAGAGTGGGTATTGAGAGAGGGGATTAGAGTGGGTATTGAGAGAGGGGAGCAGACTGGGTATTGAGAGAGGGGAGCAGACTGGGTATTGAGAGAGGGGATTAGAGTGGGTATTGAGAGAGGGGATTAGAGTGGTTATTGAGAGAGAGGATTAGAGTGGGTATTGAGAGAGGGGAGCAGACTGGGTATTGAGAGAGGGAGCAGACTGGGTATTGAGAGAGGGCAACAGACTGGGTATTGAGAGAGGGGATTAGACTGGGTATTGAGAGAGGGGATTAGAGTGGGTATTAAGAGAGAGGATTAGAGTGGGTATTGAGAGAGGGGAGCAGACTGGGTATTGAGAGAGGGAGCAGACTGGGTATTGAGAGAGTGGAACAGACTGGGTATTGAGAGAGGGGATTAGAGTGGGTATTGAGAGAGGGGATTAGAGTGGGTATTGAGAGAGGGGATTAGGGTGGGTATTGAGAGAGGGGATTAGAGTGGGTATTGAGAGAGGGGAGCAGACTGAGTATTGAGAGAGGGGATTAGTGGGTATTGAGAGAGGGGAGCAGACTGGATATTGAGAGAGGGGATTAGAGTGGGTATTGAGAGAGGGGATTAGAGTGGGTATTGAGAGAGGGGAGCAGACTGGGTATTGAGAGAGGGGAGCAGACTGGGAATTGAGAGAGGGGATTAGTGGGTATTGGGAGAGGGGAGCAGACTGTTTACTGAGAGAGGGGAGCAGACTGGGTATTGAGAGAGGGGAGCAGACTGGTTATTGAGTGAGGGGAGCAGACTGGGTATTGAGAGAGGGAAGCAGACTGGTTATTGAGAGAGGAGCAGACTGGGTATTGAGAGAGGGGATTAGTGGGTATTGAGAGAGGGAATTAGTGGGTATTGAGAGAGGGGAGCAGACTGGTTACTGAGAGAGGGGAGCAGACTGGGTATTGAGAGAGGGGAGCAGACTGGTTATTGAGAGAGGGGAGCAGACTGGGTATTGAGAGAGGGGATTAGTGGGTATTGAGAGAGGGGATTAGTGGGTATTGAGAGAGGGGAGCAGACTGGGTATTGAGAGAGGGGAGCAGACTGGGTATTGAGAGAGGTGATTAGAGTGGGTATTGAGAGAGGGGATTAGTTGGTATTGAGAGAGTGGATTAGTGGGTATTGAGAGAGGGGAGCAGACTGGTTATTGAGAGAGGGGAGCAGACTGGTTATTGAGATAGGGGATTAGTGATTATTGAGAGAGGGGACCAGACTGGGTATTGAGAGAGGGGAGCAGACTGGGTATTGAGAGAGGGGGGCAGACTGGGTATTGAGAGAGGGGAGCAGAGTGAGTATTGAGAGAGGGGATTAGAGTGGTTATTGAGAGAGGGGAGCAGACTGGGTATTGAGAGAAGGGGGCAGACTGGGTATTGAGAGAGGGGATTAGTGGGTATTGAGAGAGGGGAGCAGACTGGGTATTGAGAGAGGGGAGCAGACTTGGTATTGAGAGAGGGGATTAGAGTGGGTATTGAGAGAGGGGATTAGTGGGTATTGAGAGAGGGGAGCAGACTGGTTATTGAGAGAGGGGTGCAGACTGGGTATTGAGAGAGGGGGGCAGACTGGGTATTGAGAGAGGGGAGCAGACTGGGTATTGAGAGAGGGGAACAGACTGGGTATTGAGAGAGGGGATTAGAGTGGGTATTGAGAGAGGGGATTAGAGTGGGTATTGAGAGAGGGGATTAGGGTGGGTATTGAGAGAGGGGATTAGAGTGGGTATTGAGAGAGGGGAGCAGACTGAGTATTGAGAGAGGGGATTAGTGGGTATTGAGAGAGGGGAGCAGACTGGATATTGAGAGAGGGGATTAGAGTGGGTATTGAGAGAGGGGATTAGAGTGGGTATTGAGAGAGGGGAGCAGACTGGGTATTGAGAGAGGGGAGCAGACTGGGAATTGAGAGAGGGGATTAGTGGGTATTGGGAGAGGGGAGCAGACTGTTTACTGAGAGAGGGGAGCAGACTGGGTATTGAGAGAGGGGAGCAGACTGGTTATTGAGTGAGGGGAGCAGACTGGTTATTGAGAGAAGGAAGCAGACTGGTTATTGAGAGAGGAGCAGACTGGGTATTGAGAGAGGGGATTAGTGGGTATTGAGAGAGGGAATTAGTGGGTATTGAGAGAGGGGAGCAGACTGGTTACTGAGAGAGGGGAGCAGACTGGGTATTGAGAGAGGGGAGCAGACTGGTTATTGAGAGAGGGGAGCAGACTGGGTATTGAGAGAGGGGATTAGTGGGTATTGAGAGAGGGGATTAGTGGGTATTGAGAGAGGCGAGCAGACTGGGTATTGAGAGAGGGGAGCAGACTGGGTATTGAGAGAGGGGAGCAGACTGGGTATTGAGAGAGGTGATTAGAGTGGGTATTGAGAGAGGGGATTAGTTGGTATTGAGAGAGTGGATTAGTGGGTATTGAGAGAGGGGAGCAGACTGGTTATTGAGAGAGGGGAGCAGACTGGTTATTGAGAAAGGGGATTAGTGATTATTGAGAGAGGGGACCAGACTGGGTATTGAGAGAGGGGAGAAGACTGGGTATTGAGAGAGGGGGGCAGACTGGGTATTGAGAGAGGGGAGCAGAGTGAGTATTGAGAGAGGGGATTAGAGTGGTTATTGAGAGAGGGGAGCAGACTGGGTATTGAGAGAAGGGGGCAGACTGGGTATTGAGAGAGGGGATTAGTGGGTATTGAGAGAGGGGAGCAGACTGGGTATTGAGAGAGGGGAGCAGACTTGGTATTGAGAGAGGGGATTAGAGTGGGTATTGAGAGAGGGGATTAGTGGGTATTGAGAGAGGGGAGCAGACTGGTTATTGAGAGAGGGGTGCAGACTGGGTATTGAGAGAGGGGGGCAGACTGGGTATTGAGAGAGGGGAGCAGAGTGGGTATTGAGAGAGGGGATTAGAGTGGGTATTGAGAGAGGGGGGCAGACTGGGTATTGAGAGAGGGGAGCAGACTGGGTATTGCAAAGAGAAGAACATTGAGAGAGATATTAATGAGAGAGTAAAGAGAGATTGAGAGAGAAAGAAAGAGAGAGAGAGAGAGTGTGTATAAAAAATTTGGAAAGAGAGAGAGTCTGAAAGACAGAGGAAGAGAGGGGAGCAGACTGGTTATTGAGAGAGGGAAGCAGACTGGTTATTGAGAGAGGAGCAGACTGGGTATTGAGAGAGGGGATTAGTGGGTATTGAGAGAGGGAATTAGTGGGTATTGAGAGAGGGGAGCAGACTGGTTACTGAGAGAGGGGAGCTGACTGGGTATTGAGAGAGGGGAGCAGACTGGTTATTGAGAGAGGGGAGCAGACTGGGTATTGAGAGAGGGGATTAGTGGGTATTGAGAGAGGGGATTAGTGGGTATTGAGAGAGGCGAGCAGACTGGGTATTGAGAGAGGGGAGCAGACTGGGTATTGAGAGAGGGGAGCAGACTGGGTATTGAGAGAGGTGATTAGAGTGGGTATTGAGAGAGGGGATTAGTTGGTATTGAGAGAGTGGATTAGTGGGTATTGAGAGAGGGGAGCAGACTGGTTATTGAGAGAGGGGTGCAGACTGGGTATTGAGAGAGGGGGGCAGACTGGGTATTGAGAGAGGGGAGCAGAGTGGGTATTGAGAGAGGGGATTAGAGTGGGTATTGAGAGAGGGGGGCAGACTGGGTATTGAGAGAGGGGAGCAGACTGGGTATTGCAAAGAGAAGAACATTGAGAGAGATATTAATGAGAGAGTAAAGAGAGATTGAGAGAGAAAGAAAGAGAGAGAGAGAGAGTGTGTATAAAAAATTTGGAAAGAGAGAGAGTCTGAAAGACAGAGGAAGAGAGAGGGATGGAGAGAGTGCAGGAGTAGGGTTCAGAGCAGGGGCGACCAGACAATGAAGGGCTGTGGTGTCATCTGCTGAACGGTTCAGGTGTGTGTGTGGGTGTGTGTGTTTGTTTGTTTGTGTGTGTGTGTTGGCTGCTCTTTGGTATCAGGTGTCTGAGAGGACAATGGTCCATCGTTGTATGGAAGGGAGATTGTATAGAAGTCCTGGAAGTGGGGACGGAGAGGGGGAGAAAATGACTCACTAGTATCAAATCAAAGACACAAAGCAAGAGTGGTCGAGAGAGAGAGAGAGAGAGAGAGAGAGAGGGAGAGAGAGAGAGAGGAAGAGAGAGAGAGAGAGAGAGAGAGAGAGAGAGAGAGAGAGAGAGAGAGAGAGAGAGAGAGAGAGAGGACATTGTCTGACAGACCTACCAACCTGCACATGTCCGTCATTTAATCTCCAAAGTACGCATTGGCAATATATACATTGTTATGTCATGCCAATAAAGAACATTTAATTGAATTGAAATTGATAAAGAGATAAGGAGAGAAAGAAAGAGAGAAAGAGAGAGAGAGAGCGAGAGAGAACACAAATTCCATCTAGACACCGTCGCCCTAGAGCACACAAAAAAATGATATATACAGTTGAAGTCGGAAGTTTAGGTACACTTAGGTTGGAGTCATTAAAACTAGTTTTTCAACCACTCCACAAATTTCTTGTTAGCAAACTATGGTTTTGGCAAGTCGGTTAGGACATCTACTTTGTGCATGACACAAGTAATTGTTCCAACAATTGTTTTCAGACAGATTATTTCACTTATAACTCACTGTATCACAATTCCAGTGGGTCAGAAGTTTACATACACTAAGTTGACTGTGCCTTTAAACAGCTTGGAAAATTCAAGAAAATTATGTCATGGATTTAGAAGCTTCTGATAGGCTAATTGACATCATTTGAGTCAATTGGAGGTGTACCTGTGGATGTATTTCAAGGCTTACCTTCAAACTCAGTGCCTCTTTGCTTGACATCATGGGAAAATCAAAATATATCAGCCAAAACCTCAGAAAACAAATGTAGACCTCCACAAGTCCTTGGGAGCAATTTCCAAACTCCTGAATGTACCACGTTTGTCTGTACAAACAATAGCACGCAAGTATAAACACCATGGGACCACGCAGCCATCATACCGCTCAGAAAGGAGACACGTTTTGTCTCCTAGAGATGAACGTGCTGTGGTGCGAAAAGTGCAAATCAATCCCAGAACAACAGCAAAGGACCTTGAGAAGATGTTGGAGGAAACAGGTACAAAAGTATCTATATCCACAGTAAAACGAGTCCTATATCGACATAACCCGAAAGGCAGCTCAGCAAGGAAGGAGCCACTGCTCCAAAACCGCCATAAAAAAGCCAGACTATGGTTTGTAACTGCACATGGGAACAAAGATCTGACTTTTTGGAGAAATATCCTCTGATCTGATAACACAAAAATAGAACTGTTTAGCCATAATGACCATCGTTATGTTTGGAGGAAAAAGGGAGATCCTTGCAAGCCAAAGAACACCATCCCGACTGTGAAGCATGGGGGTGGCAGCATCATGTTGTGGGGGTGCTTTGCTGCAGGAGGGACTGGTGCACTTCACAAAATAGATGGCATCATGAGGTGGGGAAATTATGTGGATATATTGAAGCAACATCTCAAGACACCAGTCAGGAAGTTAAAGCTTGGTCGCAAATAACCAATGACCACAAGCATACTTCCAAAGTTGTGGCAAAATGGTTTAAGGACAACAAAGTCAAGGTATTGGAGTGGCCATCACAAAGCCCTGACCTCAATCCCATAGAAACTGTGTGGGCAGAACTGAAAAAGCGTGTGCAAGCAAGGAGGCCTACAAACCTGACTCAGTTATACCAGCTCTGGCAGGAGGAATGGGCCAAAATTCACCCAACTTATTGTGGGAAGCTTGTGGAAGGCTACCCGAAATGTTTTGACCCAAGTTAAACATTTTAAAGGCAATGCTACCAAATACCAATTGAGTGTATGTAAACTTCTGACCCACTGGGAATGTGATGAAAGAAATAAAAGCTGAAATAAATCATTCTCTCTACTATTATTCTGACATTTCACATTCTTAAAAATAAAGTGGTGATCCTCATTTTTATTTTATTTAACTAGGCAAGTCAGTTAAGAACAAATTCTTATTCTTACCCTGCCGCCCCTAACTGACCTAAGACAAGGGCAACCAGTGAAGGACAAACACCATTGTAAACACAACCCATATTTATGTTTATTTAATTTCCCGTTTGTACTTTAACTATTTGCACATGATTACAACACTGTATTTAAACATAATATGAAATTTGAAATGTCTTTATTCTTTTGGAACTTTTGTGAGTGTAATGTTTACTATTCATTTTTAATGTTAATTTCACTTTAGTTTATTATCTATTTCACTTGCTTAGTCAATGTAAACATATGTTTCCCATGCCAATAAAGCCCCTTAAATTGAAATTGAAATTTTGAGATTGTGTAGAGGCAGACAAACCAGAAGAGGCCCAACTTGGCCTAGCTCCAGACGCCCCTACATCCACCCTCATTCTCCCCACAAAAGAGTCTCCACACTGGGAGGGAGAAACCACTGTACACCCTCCCTCCCCAACACTCCCCATCCACATCCACTCAAACACAAAAGGGACTAACACGGAGCAGCCAAACAGGTGCCGTATTGCCGGAGGTTGCGGAGAACAGAGAGGGTTTGGCCACTTGGTGCGTTGCGAGGCCGCTTGAGAGGGCTTCTGGGGGTTGTCATGGAGACAGGGCTAAAAGAACATAACGCTTGTCTTTGGAAGAAGAGATGAGCAGAGAGAGGAGAAGAGAGAGGAGAAAGAGGAGAGAGAGGAGAAGAGAGAGGAGAAAGAGGAGAGAGGGAAAATGTTATATTAGTTCTGCAGAAAATGGCTGCAGGTTTGGCTCTCATCCTTTCAATTCCACTCTTCTTTCTCCTCTCCTCTCCTTCGTTTACTTACACTGTGTTCTCCTCACAAAACCAACAGTGCCTCTAAGGTAAAAACAAACAAACCGAAAAACAACCTTACTGGTGAATACCCCAGGTGGAGTGGGTTGCTAATTCTAATCAATTATGGAAAAAAGAGAGAGTTAGCAAATAGGCTGTCAAATGCTAAATGCGAAAATATGAATCACAGAGGGAAAAACACAACATGGATTGCCGTAGGTCTACTTCAGAATCTCAATGCTAAATGCTAATAGCATTCATTAAAGAGAAGAACACTGAAATGGATTGCTGTTCTTCAGATTCTCACTGTTAGATGATAATCACTAATAGCACTTATGCTAATAGCGAGAAAGAACACAAACATGAATTGCTAATTCCCAATGCTAAATGCTAATAGCATTTATGCTAATAGCATTCAACAGAGCGAGAGAACACGTGACTGGATTGTCGTAGGCCACTATCAGATTCTCAATGCTAAGCATTTATCAAAAAGCAAGATTAGCTTACACAAGTAAATATGTAAGTGCATCATAAAAGGGCCTCTTTTAAAGAAGAGCATATAACATCTCTCAGAGGAAGACAAAGCAATGTTCCCTGAACTCAAGGCCCTAAGTGATGGTGCAACCGCACCGCCTGCAGATGTGGCAATATTGGAAATCATCACCTTGTCTCATGGGGACCGGTGACATCACCAAAGGACCTTTAATGACCCTTAACAACCCTTCACAGTGTCTGGAGAGAGAAGGTGAACGAGGTCTCCGGGAGAGGCAGGGGTGACCAGGTTCAAATGGCGATGATTGCGCAACAGGTGAGCAACATGTTGGCAACATCACAAAGGCTGTTGAGTGCTGGTAAGTGAGTTGTTGCCATGGTGTTCTATTTGGAGAAAGCCAGAGCTCTGATTGCTTCTGTGTGTGGGTAAAGGCTGTTTATCAGAGTATATGCTGTTACCGCTGGAGAAGGCATTGTTGATGGAGTGTGTGTGTGTGTGTACGTGTTCTCTTCAAACGTACAGGCAACCACAGGCCTACTATACAATACTTTGTGTGTGTGTGTGTGTGTGTGTGTGTGTGTGTGTGTGTGTGTGTGTGTGTGTGTGTGTGTGTGTGTGTGTGTGTGTGTGTGTGTGTGTGTGTGTGTGTAGGCTGTGCTGGGGTGGATGCCAGCGACGCTGTAGCCTTGTCCTGAGGTCCAGCCATGACAGCACGAACACAGAGCAGCAGGAGAAGAATGGAAGGAAGCCTGGCTCAACACACACACACACACACAAGGGTTGAATATTTTCTTTACAAATGTTTCATTCCCGAGAATAAATCACTTTTCTCCCGTGTAACCGAGTATTTCCTGCCAAAACCGTAAGTGTTCTTCAAAAGCTTATAAAGTATATAAATAGGCATTTGTCTGGATTTGTTTAGAGCTTTGATGGACAATTCAAACCTGATGCTACCTGAGCCTGATGAGCCCTGCATTGAAAATATTTAATGAGCCCTACATTGAAGACATTTACTGAGCCCTACATTGAAGATATTTAATGAGCCCTACATTGAAGATATGTAATGAGCCCTACACTGAAGACATTTAATGAGCCCTACATTGAAGATATGTAATGAGCCCTACACTGAAGACATTTAATGATCCCTACATTGAAGATATTTAATGAGCCCTACATTGAAGATATTTAATGAGCCCTACATTGAAGATATTTAATGAGCCCTACATTGAAGATATTTAATGAGCCCTACCTTGAAGATATTTAATGAGCCCTACATTGAAGATATGTAATGATCCCTACATTGAAGATATTTAATGAGCCCTACATTGAAGATATTTAATGAGCCCTACATTGAAGATATTTAATGAGCCCTACCTTGAAGATATGTAATGAGCCCAAGCCAAAAAAAGGCCAAATGATTGTACCGTAGATGTAGCTATGCTCCCTGGGTAAATAACTGAAACTAGCTCCAGTAGCCTAATCTTTTTTGGTGTGACCTGTATTACTGTATTGTATTATACTGTATTATATGGACTGGAATCTTTCAAACCATGATAAAACAGGGAGAGAACATACGATTCTGGTGCAGCACACACGGAAAACGAAGTTCGGCTAGCGAATTTGATTTTCATTTTGAAATATAATAAGGACTATTTGTGTAATTATTAGGCTGATTCAAATAAAGCTTTTATAATATTTCCTCTAATGTTATTAGTCTACTTCCTCTTTCTCTCTCTGTTGTTGCTTCAGTCCTTCCTCGCTTTCAACAGTTAAATGAAATACATTTAGTTGTCCTTATCTTCATCATTCTAATGACATCGTTGAATAATATAGAACTAGAATTAGATACAGAATGCTTTCACTTCTCTTCACAATGATGTAATGGTTATGGGTCTGAATAAATAACTGTATAACCTACAGCCATTGTGCATTTACTCTTCTTTCAAACGACCTGTGAGTTCTGTTAGATGCTGTATTTATCATTCAGCAAAGAGCTTGCATCCCTCTTCCTATAGTCTATTAGTATAAGAAATTCAATAAACAAATGACCAGCGTATTCTAGTCTTGCTTTTCCTGCACGGGACTCCAAGAGCCTAGGGGCCTTTTTTAAGGAGAGAGACCAGCGGAGCACAGGTGTGTGTGTTGTGCAAGAGACAGAGGTTATAAGTTAGAAGCTTAGTATGCATTATCAATTAGCTAAATATAAGGCTAATACTGCATTGAATGTATTACCTGAAAGAGGTAGGGTAGGATATAGTCGGAGGTTTACATACACCTTAGCCAAATATATTTAAACTCAGTTTTTCACAATTCCTGACATTTTATCCTATTCTCTGTCTTCGGTCAGTTAGGATCACCACTTTATTTTAAGAATGTGAAATGTCAGAATAATAGTAGAGAGAATGATTTATTTCAGCTTTTATTTCTTTCATCACATTCCCATTGGGTCAGAAGTT
The DNA here is from genome assembly GCF_002021735.2 of Oncorhynchus kisutch. Taxonomy (NCBI): domain Eukaryota; kingdom Metazoa; phylum Chordata; class Actinopteri; order Salmoniformes; family Salmonidae; genus Oncorhynchus; species Oncorhynchus kisutch. The sequence continues at coordinate 1,254,891 of NC_034192.2, read as the reverse complement.
TACATACACTCAATTAGTATTTGGTAGTATTGCCTTTAAATTGTTTAACTTGGGTCAAACGTTTCAGGTAGCCTTCCACAAGCTTCCCACAATAAGTTGGGTGAATTTTGGCCCATTCCTCCTGACAGAGCTGGTGTAACTGAGTCAGGTTTGTAGGCCTCCTTGCTTGCACACGCTTTTTCAGTTCTGCCCACAAATGTTCTATGGGATTGAGGTCAGGGCTTTGTGATGGCCACTCCAATACCTTGACTTTGTTGTCCTTAAACCATTTTGCCACAACTTTGGAAATATGCTTGGGGTCATTGGTTATTTGCGACCAAGCTTTAACTTCCTGACTGGTGTCTTGAGATGTTGCTTCAATATATCCACATAATTTTCCTACCTCATGAAGCCATCTATTTTGTGAAGTGCACCAGTTCCTCCTGCAGCAAAGTGCCCCCACAACATGATGCTGCCACCCCCGTGCTTCACGGTTAGGATGGTGTTCTTTGGCTTGCAAGACTCCCCCTTTTTCCTCCAAACATAACGATGGTCATTATGGCCAAACGGTTCTATTTTTTGTGTCATCAGATCAGAGGACATTTCTCCAAAAAGTACGAACTTTGTCCCCATGTGCAACCGTAGTCTGGCTTTTTTTTATGGCGGTTTTGGAGCAGTGGCTTTTTCCTTAAGTTCAAGTTTAAGGTTATTTTTATTTTTACAGGAACAGTGCACATTAATCAACGTTTCAGTAAAAGTGCCGGTTTTAGCCAACTGGCAAATTTTCTACCGCAGTCCCTGGGTAGGTTTTTAAAACCAATTACAATACAGACAATCAATGAGTAGTGAGCACATGCAGAGCAACATAGAACAAGCAGCACACAGAGCTGTCAGTCTGCAAGGAGCTGTCAGTCTGCAAGGAGCTGTCAGTCTGCAAGGAGCTGTCAGTCTGCACGGAGCTGTCAGTCTGCAAGGAGCTGTCAGCCTATATGGAGCAGCCAGTGCCGCCAGTCTGCCCAGCGCCGCCAGTCTGCCCAGCGCCGCCAGTGCCGCCAGTCTGCCCAGCGCCGCCAGTGCCGCCAGTCTGCCCAGCGCCGCCAGTGTCCCCAGTCTGCCCAGCGTCGCCAGTCTGCCCAGCGTCGCCAGTCTGCCCAGCGCCGCCAGTCTGCCCAGCGTCGCCAGTCTGTCAGGATCAGTTAGATCCACCAGTCAGCCAGGATCCACCAGTCTTCCAGGATCCACCAGAAGTGCCAGTCAGCCAGGATCCGCCAGTAGTGCCAGTCGGCCAGGATCTGCCAGTCAGCCAGACTCTTCCAGATCCGCCAGTCAGCCAGACTCTTCCAGATCCGCCAGTCAGCCAGACTCTTCCAGATCCGCCAGTCAGCCAGACTCTTCCAGATCTGCTAGTCAACCAGAATCTTCCAGATCTGCTAGTCAACCAGAATCTTCCAGATCTGCTAGTCAACCAGAATCTTCCAGATCTGCTAGTCAACCAGAATCTTCCAGATCCGCCAGCCAGCCAGGATCTACCGGAGCCTACTACCTACCTGAGCTTCATCTCAGTACTGGGCTTCTTCTCAGTACTGGGCTTCCTCTCAGTACTGGGCTTCCCCTCAGTTCCGGGCTGCCCCTCAGTTCCGGGCTGCCCCTCAGTTCCGGGCTGCCCCTCAGTCCCGAGCTGCCCCTCAGTCCCGAGCTGCCCCTCAGTCCCGAGCTGCCCCCCAGTCCCGAGCGGCCCCAGTCCCGAGCTGCCCCTCAGTCCCGAGCTGCCCCTCAGTCCCGAGCTGCCCCTCAGTCCCGAGCTGCCCCTCAGTCCCGAGCTGTCCCTCAGTCCCGAGATGCCCCTCAGTCACGAGCTGCTCCTCAGTTCTGTGGGGTTCTGGGTGAGGACTATTAGGCCATGGTCGGCGGCGAGGGTGGATTATCCCAGGACGCGAAGGGGAGGAACTAGGACATTAATGAAGTAGGGCCCACGTCCCGAGCCGGAGCCGCCACCATGGACAGACGCCCACCCGGACCCTCCCTATGGTTTTGAGGTGCGTCCGGGAGTCCGCACCTTAGGGGGGGGGGGGTTCTGTCACGCCTTGGTCATAGTGTTTTGTGTTTTCGTTATATATTTTGGTCAGGCCAGGGTGTGACCTGGGTTTATGTGTTGTGTTTCGTATTCGGGTTTTATAGGATTTGGGATTGCTAATGATTAGGGGTGTGTCTAGTTAGGTTTGGCTGCCTGAGGCGGTTCTCAATCTGAGTCAGGTGATTCTCGTTGTCTCGGATTGGGAACCGTATTTAGGTAGCCTGGGTTTCGCTTTGTATTTCGTGGGTGATTGTTCCTGTCTTTGTGTAGTGTTCACCAGATAGGCTGTATTAGGTTTCACGTTCCGTTTGTTGTTTTTGTATTTAATAGTTATTTCATGTATCGTCATTCATTCATTAAAGAACATGAGTAACCACCACGCTTCATTTCGGTCCTCTCTTTCAACAAACGAAGAACCCCGTTACAGAATCACCCACCACACTCGGACCGAGCAGCGTGTTAACAGGCAGCAGCGAAGGGAGGACGTTATGGACAGCAGAGGCTTTGAGTATACGACGTGGGAAGAAATAGACAGGTGGGCGGCCGACCCAGAGAGAGTGCCTGAGCCCGCCTGGGATTCGCTGGAGCAGTGCGAAGAGGGCTATAGACGAATGGAGTCGAAAAGAAAGACACGGCGGCGCGGAGCAGAAACCGAAAAGCTGCCCCAAAAATGTATTGGGGGGAGGCTCAGAGGGAGAGTGGCTGAGTCAGGAGATAGACCTGAGCCAACTCTCCCTGTTTATCGTGAGGAGCCAAGGAGGAGACCAGAACCAGAGCCAGTGTTGGAGGTGAGCGAAACAGAGACTGTGAAGGAGTTAATGGGGAAATTGGAGGAGAGAGAAATGAGGGAGTTGCTGTGTTGGTGCTTTTTGCATGGGATTCGCCCGACGGAACGTGTTGGGGATTTGATGGCACCTGGGTTAGCGCTCCATACTCGTCCTGAGGTGCGTGTTAGTCGGCTGGTGAAGTTGGTGCCAGCCTCACGCACCAGGCCTCCTGTGCACATCCCTAGCCTTGCACGTCCTGTGCCAACACTGCTCTCAAGATCTCCAGTACGCCTTCACGGTCTAGCCCATCCTGTGCCACCTCCACACTCCAGTCCTCCGGTAGCAGCTCCCCGCACCAGGCTTCCTGTGCGTGTCCTCGATCCAGTACCACCAGTTCCAGCACCACGCATCAGGCCTACAGTGCGCCTCGCCTCTCCTGCGCTGTCGGAGTGCGCTGCCGGAGTCTCTCGCCTGTTCAGCGCAGCCAGCGCTTTTCTCCTCTCCTGCGCTGCTGGAGTCTCCCGCCTGTTTAGCGCAGCTAGAGCCTTTCTCCTCTCCTGCGCTGCCGGAGTCTCCCGCCTGTTCAGCGCAGCCAGCGCTTTTCTCCTCTCCTGCGCTGCTGGAGTCTCCCGCCTGTTCAGCGCAGACAGCACTTTTCTCCTCTACAGTGCTGCTGGAGTCTCCCGCCTGTTCAGCGCAGCCAGAGCCTTTCTCCTCTCCTGCGCTGCCGGAGTCTCCCGCCTGTTCAGCGCAGACAGAGCTGCCAGCCTGCAGGGAGCAGCTGGAGCTGCCAGCCTGCATGGAGAGGCCAGAGCTGCCAGCCTATATGGAGCAGCCAGAGATGTCAGTCTGTAAGAAGCCACCAGAGCTGTCAGCCTGCATGGAGCAGCCAGAGCTTCAGTCTGCATGAAGCAGCCCGAGCTGTCAGTCTGCAAGGAGCTGTCAGTCTGCAAGGAGCTGTCAGTCTGCAAGGAGCTGTCAGTCTGCACGGAGCTGTCAGTCTGCAAGGAGCTGTCAGCCTATATGGAGCAGCCAGTGCCGCCAGTCTGCCCAGCGCCGCCAGTCTGCCCAGCGCCGCCAGTGCCGCCAGTCTGCCCAGCGCCGCCAGTGCCGCCAGTCTGCCCAGCGCCGCCAGTGTCCCCAGTCTGCCCAGCGTCGCCAGTCTGCCCAGCGTCGCCAGTCTGCCCAGCGCCGCCAGTCTGCCCAGCGTCGCCAGTCTGTCAGGATCAGTTAGATCCACCAGTCAGCCAGGATCCACCAGTCTTCCAGGATCCACCAGAAGTGCCAGTCAGCCAGGATCCGCCAGTAGTGCCAGTCGGCCAGGATCTGCCAGTCAGCCAGACTCTTCCAGATCCGCCAGTCAGCCAGACTCTTCCAGATCCGCCAGTCAGCCAGACTCTTCCAGATCCGCCAGTCAGCCAGACTCTTCCAGATCTGCTAGTCAACCAGAATCTTCCAGATCTGCTAGTCAACCAGAATCTTCCAGATCTGCTAGTCAACCAGAATCTTCCAGATCTGCTAGTCAACCAGAATCTTCCAGATCCGCCAGCCAGCCAGGATCTACCGGAGCCTACTACCTACCTGAGCTTCATCTCAGTACTGGGCTTCTTCTCAGTACTGGGCTTCCTCTCAGTACTGGGCTTCCCCTCAGTTCCGGGCTGCCCCTCAGTTCCGGGCTGCCCCTCAGTTCCGGGCTGCCCCTCAGTCCCGAGCTGCCCCTCAGTCCCGAGCTGCCCCTCAGTCCCGAGCTGCCCCCCAGTCCCGAGCGGCCCCAGTCCCGAGCTGCCCCTCAGTCCCGAGCTGCCCCTCAGTCCCGAGCTGCCCCTCAGTCCCGAGCTGCCCCTCAGTCCCGAGCTGTCCCTCAGTCCCGAGATGCCCCTCAGTCACGAGCTGCTCCTCAGTTCTGTGGGGTTCTGGGTGAGGACTATTAGGCCATGGTCGGCGGCGAGGGTGGATTATCCCAGGACGCGAAGGGGAGGAACTAGGACATTAATGAAGTAGGGCCCACGTCCCGAGCCGGAGCCGCCACCATGGACAGACGCCCACCCGGACCCTCCCTATGGTTTTGAGGTGCGTCCGGGAGTCCGCACCTTAGGGGGGGGGGGGTTCTGTCACGCCTTGGTCATAGTGTTTTGTGTTTTCGTTATATATTTTGGTCAGGCCAGGGTGTGACATGGGTTTATGTGTTGTGTTTCGTATTCGGGTTTTATAGGATTTGGGATTGCTAATGATTAGGGGTGTGTCTAGTTAGGTTTGGCTGCCTGAGGCGGTTCTCAATCTGAGTCAGGTGATTCTCGTTGTCTCGGATTGGGAACCGTATTTAGGTAGCCTGGGTTTCGCTTTGTATTTCGTGGGTGATTGTTCCTGTCTTTGTGTAGTGTTCACCAGATAGGCTGTATTAGGTTTCACGTTCCGTTTGTTGTTTTCGTATTTAATAGTTATTTCATGTATCGTCATTCATTCATTAAAGAACATGAGTAACCACCATGCTGCATTTCGGTCCTCTCTTTCAACAAACGAAGAACGCCGTTACAAAGACAAAACCCATAAAAGCAACAAAGTGTTTCCGCACCTCAAAAGCTGCAGACAACAAGACATGGAAAGCAGAAATACACAGGTAGGGATTATGTTCACAAATCTCATTGACATTTAGCAATGTATTCCAGACATGGGAAGCTCTCACAGAGAAAGCAGATGGACTAACGGTGCTTTTCCTTAAGGGAACTATACAGTCACCTCTCATGGCAGACCTGTTGGATCTGATGCCATATGTTTGGGTTTTCTGTTTAACAAAAATACTGAGTGGAGGGGGAGCCTGTCCATTTAGGATCTTGAATACAAGACATGTGTCAGTGTATTGCACAAGATTTTCCCAACTCAGGAGCTCATGCTTTCTGAGGCTGTAACAGTGATGATGGCTATTGGGATTCCTATCAAGCTCTTCGAGAGCCTGTTTGTAGACAGACTGAATGGGTTTTAATGTTGTACAGCAAGCTTGGGCCACACTAGTCAAGCAGTATGTTAAGTGGGGGAGTATCATAGATTTGAAGTACAGTTTTGCTACCTCTGTAGTCAAACAACTTCGTATAAATGAGCTAGGTTGAATTTGGTTATTTGAATTACCTTTTTCACCTGCTTTTTAAAAGATAGGTTGGAATCAAGTATGATGCCAAGGTACTTAAAATCAGATACAGTGGGGTAAAAAAGTATTTAGTCAGCCACCAATTGTGCAAGTTCTCCCACTTAAAAAGAGGAGACAGGCCTGTAATTTTCATCATAGGTACACTTCAACTATAAAAGACACAATGAGAAAAAAAGGACTGAATCTGCAATAGGTAAGCAGCTTGGTTTGAAGAAATCTAGTGTGGGAGCAATTATTAGGAAATGGAAGACATACAAGACCACTGATAATCTCCCTCGATCTGGGGCTCCACGCAAGATCTCACCCCGTGGGGTCAAAATGATCACAAGAACGGTGAGCAAAAATCCCAGAACCACACGGGGGGACCAGTGTGGTGAATGACCTGCAGAGAGCTGGGACCAAAGTAACAAAGCCTACCATCAGTAACACACTACGCCGCCAGGGACTCAAATCCTGCAGTGCCAGACGTGTCCCCCTCCTTAAGCAAGTACATGTCCAGGCCCGTCTGAAGTTTGCTAGAGAGCATTTGGATGATCCAGAAGAAGATTGGGAGAATGTCATATGGTCAGATGAAACTAAAATAGAACGTTTTGGTAAAAACTCCACTCGTCGTGTTTGGAGGACAAAGAATGCTGAGTTGCATACGAAGAACACCATACCTACTGTGAAGCATGGGGGTGGAAACATCATGCTTTGGGGCTGTTTTTCTGCAAAGGGACCAGGATGACTGATCCGCCAGTCTGCCCAGCGTCGCCAGTCTGCCCAGCGCCGCCAGTCTGCCCAGCGTCGCCAGTCTGTCAGGATCAGTTAGATCCACCAGTCAGCCAGGATCCACCAGTCTTCCAGGATCCACCAGAAGTGCCAGTCAGCCAGGATCCGCCAGTAGTGCCAGTCGGCCAGGATCTGCCAGTCAGCCAGACTCTTCCAGATCCGCCAGTCAGCCAGACTCTTCCAGATCCGCCAGTCAGCCAGACTCTTCCAGATCCGCCAGTCAGCCAGACTCTTCCAGATCTGCTAGTCAACCAGAATCTTCCAGATCTGCTAGTCAACCAGAATCTTCCAGATCTGCTAGTCAACCAGAATCTTCCAGATCTGCTAGTCAACCAGAATCTTCCAGATCCGCCAGCCAGCCAGGATCTACCGGAGCCTACTACCTACCTGAGCTTCATCTCAGTACTGGGCTTCTTCTCAGTACTGGGCTTCCTCTCAGTACTGGGCTTCCCCTCAGTTCCGGGCTGCCCCTCAGTTCCGGGCTGCCCCTCAGTTCCGGGCTGCCCCTCAGTCCCGAGCTGCCCCTCAGTCCCGAGCTGCCCCTCAGTCCCGAGCTGCCCCCCAGTCCCGAGCGGCCCCAGTCCCGAGCTGCCCCTCAGTCCCGAGCTGCCCCTCAGTCCCGAGCTGCCCCTCAGTCCCGAGCTGCCCCTCAGTCCCGAGCTGTCCCTCAGTCCCGAGATGCCCCTCAGTCACGAGCTGCTCCTCAGTTCTGTGGGGTTCTGGGTGAGGACTATTAGGCCATGGTCGGCGGCGAGGGTGGATTATCCCAGGACGCGAAGGGGAGGAACTAGGACATTAATGAAGTAGGGCCCACGTCCCGAGCCGGAGCCGCCACCATGGACAGACGCCCACCCGGACCCTCCCTATGGTTTTGAGGTGCGTCCGGGAGTCCGCACCTTAGGGGGGGGGGGGTTCTGTCACGCCTTGGTCATAGTGTTTTGTGTTTTCGTTATATATTTTGGTCAGGCCAGGGTGTGACATGGGTTTATGTGTTGTGTTTCGTATTCGGGTTTTATAGGATTTGGGATTGCTAATGATTAGGGGTGTGTCTAGTTAGGTTTGGCTGCCTGAGGCGGTTCTCAATCTGAGTCAGGTGATTCTCGTTGTCTCGGATTGGGAACCGTATTTAGGTAGCCTGGGTTTCGCTTTGTATTTCGTGGGTGATTGTTCCTGTCTTTGTGTAGTGTTCACCAGATAGGCTGTATTAGGTTTCACGTTCCGTTTGTTGTTTTCGTATTTAATAGTTATTTCATGTATCGTCATTCATTCATTAAAGAACATGAGTAACCACCATGCTGCATTTCGGTCCTCTCTTTCAACAAACGAAGAACGCCGTTACAAAGACAAAACCCATAAAAGCAACAAAGTGTTTCCGCACCTCAAAAGCTGCAGACAACAAGACATGGAAAGCAGAAATACACAGGTAGGGATTATGTTCACAAATCTCATTGACATTTAGCAATGTATTCCAGACATGGGAAGCTCTCACAGAGAAAGCAGATGGACTAACGGTGCTTTTCCTTAAGGGAACTATACAGTCACCTCTCATGGCAGACCTGTTGGATCTGATGCCATATGTTTGGGTTTTCTGTTTAACAAAAATACTGAGTGGAGGGGGAGCCTGTCCATTTAGGATCTTGAATACAAGACATGTGTCAGTGTATTGCACAAGATTTTCCCAACTCAGGAGCTCATGCTTTCTGAGGCTGTAACAGTGATGATGGCTATTGGGATTCCTATCAAGCTCTTCGAGAGCCTGTTTGTAGACAGACTGAATGGGTTTTAATGTTGTACAGCAAGCTTGGGCCACACTAGTCAAGCAGTATGTTAAGTGGGGGAGTATCATAGATTTGAAGTACAGTTTTGCTACCTCTGTAGTCAAACAACTTCGTATAAATGAGCTAGGTTGAATTTGGTTATTTGAATTACCTTTTTCACCTGCTTTTTAAAAGATAGGTTGGAATCAAGTATGATGCCAAGGTACTTAAAATCAGATACAGTGGGGTAAAAAAGTATTTAGTCAGCCACCAATTGTGCAAGTTCTCCCACTTAAAAAGAGGAGACAGGCCTGTAATTTTCATCATAGGTACACTTCAACTATAAAAGACACAATGAGAAAAAAAGGACTGAATCTGCAATAGGTAAGCAGCTTGGTTTGAAGAAATCTAGTGTGGGAGCAATTATTAGGAAATGGAAGACATACAAGACCACTGATAATCTCCCTCGATCTGGGGCTCCACGCAAGATCTCACCCCGTGGGGTCAAAATGATCACAAGAACGGTGAGCAAAAATCCCAGAACCACACGGGGGGACCAGTGTGGTGAATGACCTGCAGAGAGCTGGGACCAAAGTAACAAAGCCTACCATCAGTAACACACTACGCCGCCAGGGACTCAAATCCTGCAGTGCCAGACGTGTCCCCCTCCTTAAGCAAGTACATGTCCAGGCCCGTCTGAAGTTTGCTAGAGAGCATTTGGATGATCCAGAAGAAGATTGGGAGAATGTCATATGGTCAGATGAAACTAAAATAGAACGTTTTGGTAAAAACTCCACTCGTCGTGTTTGGAGGACAAAGAATGCTGAGTTGCATACGAAGAACACCATACCTACTGTGAAGCATGGGGGTGGAAACATCATGCTTTGGGGCTGTTTTTCTGCAAAGGGACCAGGATGACTGATCCGTGTAAAGGAAAGAATGAATGGGGCCATGTATTGTGAGATTTTGAGTGAAAACCTCCTTCCATCAGCAAGGGCATTGAAGATGAAACGTGACTGGGTCTTTCAGCATGACAATGATCCCAAACACACCGCCCGGGCAACGAAGGAGTGGCTTTGTAAGTAGCATTTCAAGGTCCTGGAGTGGCCTAGCCAGTCTCCAGATCTCAACCCCATAGAAAATCTTTGGAGGGAGTTGAAAGTCTGTGTTGCCCAGCAACAGCCCCAAAACATCACTGCTCTAGAGTAGATCTGCATGGAGGAGTGGGCCAAAATACAAGTAACAGTGTGTGAAAACCTTGTGAAGACTTATAGAAAATGTTGACCTCTGTCATTGCCAACAAAGGCTATAAAACAAAGTATTGAGATAAACTTTTGTTATTGACCAAATACTTATTTTCCACCATAATTTTCTAATTAATTAATTAAAAATCCTACAATGTGATTTTCTGTTTTTTTTTCTCATTTTGTCTGTCATAGTTGAAGTGTCCCTATGATGAAAATTACAGGCCTCTCTCATCTTTTTAAGTGGGAGAACTTGCACAATTGGTGGCTGACTAAATACTTTTTTGCCCCACTATACCACCGGGAACTTCTCCCCTGATACATAGACATCTGGCTCAGTAGCATCTGTTGCCCTCTTTGTGAAGAACATGCAGACAGTTTTTTTCACATTGAGATGCAAACACGAGTCACTGAGCCACTTTGTAACCTGGACCATTACAGTAGTGAGGTCTTGTGCAGCTTGTTGTTTGCTCTTTGCATGCACATATATCACAGGATCATCTGCATACATTTGAACTTCAGACCCAGTACAGACAGAAGGCAGATAATTAATGTGCAGGCTGAACAGGAGGGGCCCCACTATTGAGCCTTGGGGCACGCCCACATCATAGCTAAGAGTGGGCGACAGGTCATTGCTCACTCTGACACACTGAGTGCTGCCTTCGAGGTATGATTTCATACATCTCAAGTCATTGGGGGAATAGTTGAACTTGGACAATTTGGTGATGATAACCTCAAGGTTAACAGTATCAAAAGCCTTCCAAGGGTCCAGAAACACAGCCCCAACAGCGCCCCATTTGTCCATCTTGGACTTCACATTTTCCAGAAGAAAGAAGTTGGCCGTTTCTGTGGAGTGTTTCGCTCTGAAGCCAAACTGCATGGAGTGTAATGTGAAGGGGCTGTTGTTGAGGTGGGCAATCAGTTGTTCTGCTACACACTTTTAAACAACCTTCGACACCACAGGTAGTATACCAATGGGCCTGTAGTTACTCACGTCAGCAGGGTCACCAAATATAAAGATGGCCATTATTATGGCCGACTTCCATACGCTTGGAAACACCCCCTGACCAAAAGATGTGTTGGTGACCTTAGTAATGGGGCCAATGAGTGACTGTAGTTTTTAAGAAAGATAGAGTCCAGCCCAATCACATCTTTGGCTTTGGAGTTCTTTAGTGAGCTAATCACCTTGTTCAACTTTGCCTCAGAAACCCTTATGATGAAGACATGTTGAGCGTCATTCACTAGCACTGAGCCCAAGAAACCAGGGGAGGGTTTCTGTGTTAGTATCCTGACAGAGTCAATAAAGTAGGAATAAAAGGCTATTGCTATTTCGACTGCATCCTGTGTTAGATTGTTATTCACCGTGATTTCTAGTCTTTTTACAGTGTAACTACGGTCTTTCCCTGTTAACTTTGTTAGATTCTCCCAGATCAATTTAGAATTTCCCTTTGCTTCACCAATAATGTTAATAAAAAGTGTGCCTTGGCCTGTCTGATTTCTTTCATCACCTTATTTCTCAACATGGTAAACCTACGTCGGTCATGCTCTAATTGGGAATTTAGGGCTGTTTTTAGAGCATAATCAGTTTCCAGATTTCTCCACTTAGCCAAGGAAGAGGGCTCTTTTGGCCAGGTTTGGAGCGGCCTTTCAGGTTATGTCGATATAGCACTCATTTTACTGTGGCTATAGATACTTTTGTACCTGTTTCCTCCAGCATCCTCACAAGGTCCTTTGCTGTTGTTCTGGGATTGATTTGCACTTTTCGCACCACAGTACGTTCATCTCTAGGAGACAGAACGTGTCTGCTTCCGGAGAGGTATGATGGCTGCATGGTCCCATGGTGTTTATATTTGTGTACTATTGTTTGTACTGATGAACGAGGTACCTTCAGGCGAGTTTTAATGATGCCAACTTAACGGTATGTAAACTTCCGACTTCAACTGTATATACAGGCCTATATATCAATCTTCAACAAATGATCTATTTTGGAAACAATTTGAATGGACTTGATTGAGAGAAAGAATGTGAGAGAGTGCTCACTTTTAAACTGATTTAAAGCTATGATATTTGAGTGACAGGCTGTTTTAAACTCTGCAGCTGCATTGAAGAAAAACTATCTTTACAATTAAAAAATAAGGTGACCTCCGAACGCCAGGTGGAGATGTGTAAATTAGACACGCATTCAGTCTTTATATTACTGTAGCATAGACTGTTGCAGGAAATGTAGGCCTATCTGTCACAAGAAAAATAGTTACTGTGATGAGATGACAGGTCTACACACATTATGGAAATGAGATGGGCTGTATGAGTGTTAATGATTGATCATGCAGAGAGCAGAGAGAAGGCCGTGGAGAAGCCAAATTTAGACATCGAGTATCATTTAACAGTTCCATTTCACGTCATGTAGTTCACAGAAATAATTTGTTATAACTTACAGGTTTTCGCAGATATTTATCTTGGGAAAAGGGAGTGGTTAATCTTCGTAACGGGGTTCCCACCATTCAACCTTAGCACACAACCTCTGTCTGGGCTTTGTTTTGACTGAAACATCACTCATTACCCCACAGGCCCACCTGCTCAACCATATCTGCACATGCCACTGTTCTCCAGTACTGTGTGTGTGTGTGTGTGTGTGTGTGTGTGTGTGTGTGTGTGTGTGTGTGTGTGTGTGTGTGTGTGTGTGTGTGTGTGTGTGTGTGTGTGTGTGTGTGTGTGTGTGTGTGTGTGTGTGTGTGTGTGTGTGTGTGTGTGTGAGACTCTTTCCCAGAAGAACATGAAGGGTGAAGTGGTTCCACTCCCTGACCTAGTGACCTCTCACTTGAGGCTGATGTTGTGAATGTGAAAAACAACTTGTCCAAGGTTATCACCAGCCATCTATAACAACCTCCACTTGTCAATCTTATGAATGTGTCAAACCCTTACCTTAACAAACCAGAGTTTGAATGACCTCAACAATATAAGATCATGACTTTGTTGGTTGAGGCTGTGAGCGTACATAACAACACATAATGGAGACATAGTGCAGATAATAAATAATGGTAGAAAAAGTACACTTCATGAACAAACAATAGTTCATCTGTAGACTATTCAATCAACTACAATGTTAGCTGTAGACCAGTCCTCTGGTCTCCTGGTGTTATAACTACAATGTTAGCTATAGGCCAGTCCTCTGGTCTCCTGGTGTTATAGCTACAATGCTACCTGTAGGCCAGTCCTCTGGTCTCCTGGTGTTATAACTACAATGTTAGCTATAGGCCTGTCCTCTGGTCTCCTTGTGTTATACTACAATGTTAGCTATAGGCCTGTCCTCTGGTCTCCTGGTGTTATACTACAATGTTAGCTTTAGGCCAGTCCTCTGGTCTCATGGTGTTATAACTACAATGTTAGCTGTAGGCCAGTCCTCTGGTCTCCTGGTGTTATAGCTACAATGCTAGCTGTAAACCTGCCCTCTGGTCCTCCTGGTGGTTTTAAACATTAGGACCTCCGATTTTCTCCCCCTATCCTAGATTCCTCTAGGGGAGAGAGAGAGAGGTGGGGGGGGGAGAGAGGGAGAGAGAGAGGGAGGAGAGAGAGAGGGAGAGAGGGGGAGAGAGAGGGGGGGGGAGAGAGAGGGGGGGGGGGGAGGGAGGGGGGGGAGATAGAGAGGGAGAGAGGGGGGGGGGGAGAGGGGGGGGGAGAGTGAGAGGGGGGGGGGGGGGGTAGAGTGTAAATCTCAACTCAACACTGTGTTATTCCCCACAAGTTTAAACACACACAAAAATTGAAATGGAACAGAAAGGGACATTCATTTCAAGACACTTTACTGGAGAAGATGTATCTCCCTCTGTGTGTGTAAAGCTGCAGCCCGAGGGATTCCAGTCTGTCGTTACCACTGGGTGTGTCACGTTCTGACCTTAGTTCCTTTGTTTTGTCTTTTGTTTTAGTATGGTCAGGGTGTGAGTTGGGTGGGTTGTCTATGTTAGTTTGTCTATGATTTTCTATTTCTGTGTTTGGCCTGGTATGGTTCTCAATCAGAGGCAGCTGTCAATCGTTGTCCCTGATTGAGAACCATATTTAGGTAGCCTGTTTTCCATTGTGTTTTGTGAGTGGTTGTTTCCTGTTTAGTGTTTTTGTTTCACCTTTCAGGACTGTTTGTTTGTCGTGTTTGTTGTTTTGTCTAGTGTTGCATATTTCATTAATAATATGAACACTTACCACCCTGCACCTTGGTCCTCCTCTCCTTCCCCAGACGACAAGCGTTACAGGGTGAGGTTACTGCAGCTACCTTTCACTTCCTGGAAAGGATTTGCACACACACACACGCACACACACACACATGCACAAACACACACAAACACACTGTAGCTGTTTGTTTGGATTCCTCATTTTTAGGCGTCTCTGGTGAATGCCTGTAGGCCCCCTGGACTGTTTAGAGTCTCTTAGTCAGAGTTGATTACTAGCTGGTGAAATGCTCCAGAACACTCCAAGCCTATTTCATTACCTCTGTAACACACCATCAAATATCTCTTGCAAACTCAAACTTTTGACATGGATTTGGTTTGTTCTTGGTTACATAGTTTCTTTTTATTTGAGATCTAGACGTGTTTCAAAAAGTCTGACGTTTCAGTGTGCCAGAGCCAGACTGGGTTGAACCTCAATGGTAAGTGGAGCAGACACAAACGTATCCAGGGTTAGCTAGCCGGCCTAATGACCAACACAGAAAGAGTTACCCTTAACGAAGACCACCACGCGTCAACTCCAGACGCCAGGCCAATGTCATAACCGTTGGGAAGAGGGGTCCCTTTTAGATGCACAGTAATATGACATTAGATGACTGATTGGAAGTCAACAGCCACATGCTTTTACAACATGTGGATATAACAGATATATAGACGATGTATAGATGATGTGATATAAAGACAATATAACACAGGCTCTTACTTTAACCTATGATAAGACCTTAGAATATTATTAGTAATATAATTCCAGTAGAATAGAACATAATCTAATAGAATAAAACAGAATAAAATAGAACACACACACAGGACTGTAGTTTTCCATACATAGCTACCTGCACATCACAAACACACCCTTGGACAAAGAGGCACATAGGGTTTTCCATTCCACTTGACAGCTCAGTGACAGGATATGAGTCTCGCCACACATAGAACACTTTCTTCATGTTGGGATCTGATTTATTGATTTGTCATCATGGTGATTCATGTAAATGTGTGTTTCAAAAAGACTGGAGGTGTTTCATCTCTTCCCCCTCACTCTGTTCTCTTTTCTTCTAAATGTATAACTTAATATTTTTACCTGTAATTCAATCTCCAGCAACATTGTGACTTAATGATATGGATATCACTGTTCCCAGATCAGAGTTATTGACTGTTGTCTCCACAGACCTGGCTTCTCTCTCTGTTCTGGGAACAATGGTTATCGACAGGACAAAATACACCCTGTTGAGTTTCCTGTCTTCTCTGACTCATCCTGAGTCACGAAGAGTCTGACCTTTTCAGCCTCTCTCTCTCTCTCTCTCTCACACACACACACACACACACACACACACACACACACACACACACACACACACACACACACACACACACACACACACACACACATGCTAATATCACCGAACACGTCACCTGGCTAGAAGTATTAACAGGGCAGTGGTGTGATAAGTGCTCCAGCAGGACCAACAGTCTCTTTGACAACAGATGTTGTTATTGAGAACAAGAGATAGAAATAATAAGAGAGAACATGTTTTGGTTCAACAGGTGCATGATATGGCATAGTCTAGTCAGTAAGGGTGTAAGGTTTCCACTGTTATTGCCAGTGCCCATTCTCTCTTTCTCTCTCTCTCTCCTCTCTTCTCCGCTCTCTCCCTCTTCTCTCTTCTCCTCTCACTACTCCTCTCTCCCTCTCTTCTTCTCTCCTCTCTTCTCCTCTCTCTCCCTCTTCTCTCTCTCTCCTCTCTCCCTCCACCGCTCCCCAGCTGCTACTGTTTCCTGATCAGATCAAATAACTATGGGGGATAAGAGAGGGAGGAGAGGGGAGGGTAAAAGAGGAGAATGTGAGGAAAATGAGGTGGATATGCCCCCTGGAAGTTTGGGAGAAAGAAGAGAATAGAGAGGAAAGAAGAGAAGTGAACATGGGGGAAACCCCTTTCCTTAGATTCTCCAAACTGGAGAGGAGAAGAAAGGGGAGGAGATGAAAGGAGGAGAGAAGGAAAGGGTAGAAAATTACAGAAGAAAGGTGATAGCTCACTTGAGGCTGGGAGTGGGAGAGAAATAGGAGAGGAGAGGCAAGTGAGGTAAAGCTCAAACTACTGGAAGAGGGATATGTTTGACTCGTGAAAGTTAAGAGAAGGAGGGATGGTTGAGAGTGGAGAGGATGAGAGAAGGAGAGAAGGAGGGGAGGTTGAGAGAAGGAAAGGAGGTTGAGAGAAGGAGAGGAGGTTGAGAGAAGGAGAGGAGGTTGAGAGAAGGAGAGGAGGTTGAGAGAAGGAGAGGAAGTTGAGAGGAGTTAAGGAGGGGAGGTTGAGAGAAGGAGAGGAGGTTGAGAGAAGGTGGGGAGGTTGAGAGAATGAGAGAAGGAGGGGAGGTTGAGAGCAGGAGGGAAGGTTGAGAGAAGGAGAGGAGGTTGAGAGAAGGAGAGAAGGAGGGGAGGTTGAGAGAAGGTGGGGAAGTTGAGAGAAGGAGAGGAGGTTGGGAGAAGGAGAGAAGGAGGGGAGTTTGAGAGAAAGAGGGGATGTTGAGAGATGGTGGGGAGGTTGAGAGAAGGAGAGAAGGAGGGGAGGTTGAGAGAAGGAGGGGATGTTGAGAAAAGGTGGGGAGGTTGAGAGAAGGAGAGAAGGAAGGGAGGTTGAGAGATGGTGGGGAGGTTGAGAGAAGGAGGGGAGGTTGGGAGAAGGAGAGAAGGAGGGGAGGTTGAGAGAAGGAGGGGATGTTGAGAGAAGGTGGGGAGGTTGAGAGAAGGAGAGAAGGAGGGGAGGTTGAGAGATGGTGGGGAGGTTGAGAGAAGGAGGGGAGGTTGGGAGAAGGAGGGAGGAGAGGATGGGGGAGGTTGAGAGAAGGAGGGGATGTTGAGAGAAGGTGGGGAGGTTGAGAGAAGGAGGGATGTGAAGAAGGGGGAGGTTGAGAGAAGGAGAGAAGAGGGAGGTTGAGAGATGGTGGGAGGTGAGAAGTGGGAGTGAGAAGGAGAGAAGGAGGGGAGGTTGAGAGATGGTGGGGAGGTTGAGAGAAGGTGGGGAGGTTGAGAGAAGGAGAGAAGGAGGGAGGTTGAGAGAAGGAGGGGAGGTTGTTAACATGAAGGTACTTTTCTCTTACTGTCTGTGCCATATGGTTGGCTGTCCCGCTCCCCCTTCACCCCCCTCTCCTCTCCTCCCTTCATACTGAATGGAATCCGCTCACACCCTCCTCTGTAATGTAGCCTGTCACTCCCCTGCCAGGCACAGGACAAAGGGGCTTACGCCCAGAGTAACTGCTGGCATTGTTCACATACACACACAAACATGGGCATGCACACGCACACGCACACGCACACACACACACACACACAAACATGGGCATGCACACGCACACGCACACGCACACGCACACGCACACACACACACACACACACACACACACACACACACACACACAAACATGGGCATGCACACGCATGCACACACACACACACACACACACAAGCAACCACACACACACTCACAGGCAAATCGTGTACATGAGCACGTAGGTACACACACTAAAACATAGATGGGTTCACGAGAACAGAGACACATTATACACTTGACACACACCCACCTTCCTCTGTCACAGAAGGATATCAAAAACAAAGCAGTGAAAAACCAAAGGAAACCAACATTGTTTAGTCTGACAGAAACAGATGGTGTCCTTGGTGAGCTGCATGGGGGAATTCTGATGTCGGTTTGCCTCTCTGAACAAAACTCTGTTTTTGAAAGTTGTTACAGAGCACAGCAGTTTGGTATTTGTCTGCTTCCTCTATTCTACAGACTATTGGATTCTGTGAAAACTCTTTAAAAGCACCTCTACCCAGCATGCTCTGACAACGTGGGTCACACGTTGCCTGTATGCTTGACATGGCACAAGGTATAGAGATTATGCTCTGCGCAGACAGGTCAGGTTGTGTGTGTGTGTGTGTGTGTGTGTGTGTGTGTCTGTCTGATGATCTGTCCGTCTTACTTTGGCAACGATGGACTGCCATAAGAAAGTGTGTGTATGGCACACACCCACCCACACACCCACCCACACACCCACCCACCCACCCACACACACACACACACACCCACCCACCCACCCACCCACCCACCCACCCACCCACCCATCCACCCACCCACCCACACACCCACACACACACACACCCACACACACACTACTAATTCATCCCCTCCTCTCCGTCCCTGACCTCTTGGCACGGCAGTGCTAGACAACTGTCAAATCTTTCCAAACACAACACATGTCCGAACTTGTACCTTAGTCAGTTCCTTAGTCATGATTACTAATAAACTATCCAACACCTGGAACAGTGTTCTTCTCTAGAGGGAAGGAAATCACTCTCTCTATTCCTCCCTCTGCTTGGAGCCATCTTACCCTGTCACACTCTTTCTTTCTTTCTTTCTTTCCATTTCTCTCTCTCCTCCTCTCCCCCTCTCTCACTGTCTCTAACCCCATCTCTGTCTGCTCCCCCAACACCCCCCTCACTCTCCCCATCCCTCCTTCATTCTTACCCGTCTGTCAATAAGTGTTGCCTGTCTCTCCTCCTCACCCCTGTCTCTTCCTCTCTGCCACTCATTCAATATGTCTCGTCTCTGTCTCACTGCTTCTCCCCCCCCCCTCTGGCATGGTGTGTGTGTGTGTGTGTGTGTGTGTGTGTGTGTGTGTGTGTGTGTGTGTGTGTGTGTGTGTGTGTGTGTGTGTGTGTGTGTGTGTGTGTGTGTGTGTGTGCGCGTGTGCGTGCGTGCGTGAGTGCGTGTGTGTCCGTTCGTGTACTTATGTCCACCTAGTGACTGAAGCCGGGCCTGTCTGCACGAACCAATAAGCCCCCCTGTCATTAATTCACTAGGCTGCCTTTCTCAACCCTTCCCCCACAGCTATTTACACCCATAGGGCACAGTGGCCATAAGACTGATTGACTGACACATGGACTGACTCACTGAATGAGACTGTCACTCAAATGTGAAGTAATAGTGTTGGGAGAGTCACACACACAAAGTCCATACCGAATGTGGACAGTTGGCTGGTCAAGGATGTTGTGCTGGAAGCACGGGGTTTGGCAGCATCATGTTGTGGGGGTGCTTTGCTGCAGGAGGGACTGGTGCACTTCACAAAATAGATGGCTTCATGAGGAAGGAAAATGAGGTGGATATATTGAAGCAACATCTCAAGACATCAGCCAGGAAATTAAAGCTTGGTCGCAAATATGTCTTCCAAATGGACAATGCCCACAAGCATACTTCCAAAGTTGTGGCAAAATGGTTTAAGGACAATAAAGTCAAGGTATTGGAGTGGCCATCACAAAGCCCTGACCTCAATCCCATAGAACATTTGTGGGCAGAACTGAAAAAGCGTGTGCGAGCAAGGAGGCCTACAAACCTGACTCAGTTATACCAGCTTTGTCAGAAGGAATGGGCCAAAATTCACCCAATTTATTGTGGGAAGCTTGTGGAAGGCTACCCGAAATGTTTGACCCAAGATAAACAATTTAAAGGCAATGCTACCAAATACTAATTGAGTGTATGTAAACTTCTGACTCACTGGGAATGTGATGGAAGAAATAAAAGCTGAAATAAATCATTCTCTCTACTATTACTCTGACATTTCACATTCTTAAAATAAAGTGGTGATCCTAACTGCCCTACGACAGGGAATTTTTACTGGGATTAAATGTCAGGAATTGTGAAAAACTGAGTTTAAATGTATTTGGCTGAGGTGTATGTAAACTTCCGACTTCTACTGTATAATATACACAACTAGCTATGTGTGTGTTCTGTGTTGATGCAAGTGTGTGTTGATCGTATGCACATTCACCATGCTGCAGCCAGTTGGTAAGCCCTGAAAATATAACAGCTCCCCCCATATTCCATGGCATCAAAAGTAGGCCAAGCATGTGCAGCCCCACATTCAAAGGCGTCTTTCATGTCACAGCTTGCCGCTGCCGCCGATTTCATGGTGAATCTACATGGTGGTAAATCTCTCTCTCTGCCTTCAGAGGGAATCAGAAGCACTGGCCAAATATCCATGACAAGACAGAGAGAGCAGGGCTGTATCTCAATAGTCATGACAAGACAGAGAGAGCAGGGCTGTATCTCAATAGTCATCACAAGACAGAGAGAGCATGGTTGTATCTCAATAGTCATGACAAGACAGAGAGAGCAGGGCTGTATCTCAATAGTCATCACAAGACAGAGAGAGCAGGGCTGTATCTCAATAGTCATGACAAGACAGAGAGAGCAGGGCTGTATCTCAATAGTTAAAAACAAGACAGAGAAAGCATGGCTGTATCTCAATAGTCTTCACAAGACAGAGAGAGCAGGGCTGTATCTCAATAGTCATGACAAGACAGAGAGAGCATGGTTGTATCTCAATAGTCATGATAAGACAGAGAAAGCAGGGCTGTATCTCAATAGTCATGACAAGACAGAGAGAGCAGGGCTGTATCTCAATAGTCATGACAAGACAGAGAGAGCAGGGCTGTATCTCAATAGTTAAAAACAAGACAGAGAAAGCAGGGCTGTATCTCAATAATTATTACAAGACAGAGAGAACAGGGCTGTATCTCAATAGTCATGACAAGAGAGAGCATGGCTGTATCTCAATAGTCATGACAAGAGAGAGCATGGCTGTATCTCAATAGTTATTACAAGACAGAGAGAGCAGGGCTGTATCTCAATAGTCTAGAGTGGATTCCTCTACTTGTCTCTTTTCCATCCAGTACTCATGTGAACTACTGGACTAGTGCAAGGAAATATTTTACAGTTTTTTTCAATTGTTTAAGCACAATTTTGAAAACAGGGCCGGTTTGTCAAAACACTACACACAATTAGCACAACCCTACACCAAAGTAGCACCACACTTCAGATCATTTGCAAAATGGAACACTTTTGTCAAAACTATATACGACTTCATAAAAATAATATTTTGTTACCATACGAAACACACACATTTCATATGACTTCAATCTTTTTGAGCCAGTTACACACTGCTGTTGCTAACCTAAAACACTTTTAGCAAGTCTAATTGTCAGTGATTAGAGTACTGTAAACGAAGTACACAGAGAAACAAAACATGTCCCAGTTTTCATGCTACTACAGTAGTGTGCATAACAATGTTAGCCCAGCAAACAGACAAAGGTAAAATACTGTATCCAGTACAGGTTACAACTACAGTAAATAACAACAAACATAAAAAAATTATCTGAAAAAACTGACAATATTGTACAGAAAATACTACAGTAAACATACTAAACATTCTCTCTTCCCCTAGCTGGATCTGGCCAGAGAATTTCATCAACATCACAAGCAATATCGTCATTAGCAAGACAACGTGGGAAGAACCATCTTGAAAGTCGAATCCATCCTTGCATAGCTGCGGCGTCGACTTGGTCACAGGCGTCGTCCATGGCCTGAATGAGGGGTACCTGAGCCTGGGGCTGGAGGTCGTAATCCTTCCTGGCCTGAATGAGGGGTACCTGAGCCTGGGGCTGGAGATCGTAAACCTTCCACTGCCATGCAGAGAACAACTCTTCGATAGGGTTTAGAAACGGAGTATTGTGAAAGGTATAGTACTGTCATCTGTGGATGGTGTTGTAACCATCTTGAAAGTCGAATCCATCCTTGCATAGCTGCGGCGTCGACTTGGTCACAGGCGTCGTCCATGGCCTGAATGAGGGGTACCTGAGCCTGGGGCTGGAGGTCGTAATCCTTCCTGGCCTGAATGAGGGGTACCTGAGCCTGGGGCTGGAGATCGTAAACCTTCCACTGCCATGCAGAGAACAACTCTTCGATAGGGTTTAGAAACGGAGTATTGTGAAAGGTATAGTACTGTCATCTGTGGATGGTGTTGTAACCAGTTCTGGACCAAAGCAGAGTGGTGGAATGACACATTGTCCCAGATGACCGTGTATTGCATCTGGTGCATTTCATTACCTGCTGTAACGATGTGGTGCAATCGGTCCAAAAATGCGAGAATGTGAGGTGTGTTGTAAGGGCCCATTTTGGCATGACGTAGGATAACCCCATGCTGTGAAATGGCAGCGCAAAGGGTGATGTTACCCCCACGTTGCCCCACGTTGCCCTGGGACATTGATTATAGCCCTGTGGCCAATGATATTTCTGCCTCTCCTTCTTGCTTTTGTGAGGTTGAACCCTGCCTCATCAATATATATAAATTCATGCAGGATTTCCTCAGCATCCATCTGCAAAACTCCCTGAAATACAGTGAAAGACAAGATTGTGTAGTTCAGGATAGGTCTAGTATACAGTCAATGTAAAGAAGTCATGTGTGCAGTATGCAACATCACAGTGCTAAAGTGAACAATACAAACCTCCACATACTCATGCCGCAGCCGTTTGACCCTCTGAACTCCGCTCAAAAGGCACTCGATAAAGTTGTTTCATTTGAAACAGATGTCTTTTCAGGATGCGTGCCAGTGTTGACTGAGAGACCTGATGGACATTATTGAAAATGGCATGGTCACCGATAATGTTGTCTTGTAGTTCTCTGAGCCTGAGAGCACTATTGGCCAAAACCATGTTTATTATCTCTCTCTCTCTTGTTCTTGCGTGAATATGGGCCCCCTTCCTCCTTGTTGTTCCCGACCCTCAATCCTATGTAGAGAATAATACATGTAACTTACTGTACAATGTCACAGGAAGGTGTATCACAAGTGCTGATATGGTGCTGACAATAAGCAGCTGGTTACTGTAACTGTAGACAGATCTTCTACCTGTTTTCCTGTTGAAAAGTCCTTATGACAGATGCCACTGTATATCTGCTAAGATTTGGCTGAACTCTCAGTCCAGCCTCCTTCAGCGTCAATCCGTGGTTCACAACATGGTCCACTAGTGTTGCACGAATGTCATTTGATAAATGTGGTCCTCTTCTTTGTGCACGTTCTCCTCCTGCTTCAGGTCTTCCTCGACCTCTGGCTCGGCCTCTTCCTCTACCTCCTTCTCTTCCTCTGTGTACTCCTCCTCCTCCTCCTCCTCTGTGTACTCCTCCTTCTCCTCCTCTGTGTACTCTTCCTTCTCCTCCTCTGTGTACTCCTCCTCTCACCCTCACTCTTCTTCTGACTCCTTCCATTTTGGTTGAAGGCAGGTGAACCTACCTGCTGCATTTTTATAGTGCTTAAACCTGATTGGTGTGTCTATAATTTAGGAGTCATGTGTTTGTGCACCTGATGGCTGTGTTAAACAGATTGGCTCATAGGTGTGGTAATTTGACAGTCAGTGCTTTGGAATTGCAAGGAAGTGACATCATGATATACTTCTGTGTCTGATGTATACAAGTGTGTTTAGTGTTTTGCAAATCACTGTGTGTAATGTTTTGCAAATAGTGTGAAGCTGACAATGTGCTTACAGTTGTGCAAATCTTGCCTTGTGTTTTGCTCCTTGAGTGTAAGGTTTTGCTAATTGTGGGAAAAGTTCCATTTTAGTGTGTAAGCAAACGTAAAAAAATGTAATTAAGCAATAGCCATATTGCTTTTCACCCACTGTATTTGAAGGGTGACTACTTGAGACCATTGAGATACATCCATACCTATTTGTCTGAAGGATTCATTTTGTGACTAATAACATGGGCAGAGGGTAACAGACACGGCTGCGTTCCAATACTCAAATTCACATCCTTTCCTTGTTACCACTCATCCTGAATGGGACTTGATACTATAGACCAAAACAAGATGGAAGCCAGTCAATGTAGCTGTTAAGTGTACTTACCTGCTATAAAAGGATGTGCTTGTAATGCAATGACACTTCATTCTTGACCTACTAAGTATTTCCCGACAGTGGCCACAAAGGGAAATAAGTGAAGAGTGGAAAGAGAGCTGTTAATGACTGGAACACAGTCTAAGCCTACAGTCATTTTAATGGAGTGACGGCTGCTTTGTAAAGTAATGTGGCCCAGATGTTCTCCAACTCACTGCACTCAGAGCTGCAGAAACAACCCCAACCGTGGTGGCAGAGTAGTCAGGAGCCAAAAGAGAGAGACTCAGTGACAACACAATGGAGGGTGGGAGGGAAGGAGAGGAGGAAAAGGAGGTGGAGAAGAGAAGCAGATGTCTTCAGAAGTGTGTGTGTGTGTGTGTGTGTGTGTGTGTGTGTGTGTGTGTGTGTGTGTGTGTGTGTGTGTGTGTGTGTGTGTGTGTGTGTGTGTGTGTGTGTGTGTGTGTGTGTGTGTGTGTGTGTGTGTGTGTGTGTGTGTGTGTGTGCGTGTGTGTGTGTGTGTGTGTGCGTGCGTGTGTGTGTGTATGTGAGCATTGAGAAGTGGGGGCAGAATCCAGAGGTGGCCTACATAGATGTGGGTGTGAGCAGTGAGGTGGGATAGAGGTATAGAGGTTTGTTCTAGGTTTGTTCAACATTCTAGTTGTTTAGATCTCTCTATTATGAGAGCTCTGTAAGGTCAGGCTGTTGTTTAGATCTCTCTGTTATGAGAGCTCTGTAAGGTCAGGCTGTTGTTTAGTCTATCTCTCTGTTATGAGAGCTCTGTAAGGTCAGGCTGTTGTTTAGTCTATCTCTCTGTTATGAGAGCTCTGTAAGGTCAGGCTGTTGTTTAGACTATCTCTCTGTTATGAGAGCTCTGTAAGGTCAGGCTGTTGTTTAGACTATCTCTCTGTTATGAGAGCTCTATTTTTGTCAGGCTGTTGTTTAGTCTATCTCTCTGTTATGAGAGCTCTGTAAGGTCAGGCTGTTGTTTAGACTATCTCTCTGTTATGAGAGCTCTGTAAGGTCAGGCTGTTGTTTAGACTATCTCTCTGTTATGAGAGCTCTGTAAGGTCAGGCTGTTGTTTAGTCTATCTCTCTGTTATGAGAGCTCTGTAAGGTCAGGCTGTTGTTTAGACTATCTCTCTGTTATGAGAGCTCTGTAAGGTCAGGCTGTTGTTTAGTCTATCCCTCTGTTATGAGAGCTCTGTAAGGTCAGGCTGTTGTTTAGACTATCTCTCTGTTATGAGAGCTCTGTAAGGTCAGGCTGTTGTTTAGTCTATCTCTCTATTATGAGAGCTCTGTAAGGTCAGGCTGTTGTTTAGTCTATCCCTCTGTTATGAGAGCTCTGTAAGGTCAGGCTGTTGTTTAGTCTATCTCTCTGTTATGAGAGTTCTGTAAGGTCAGGCTGTTGTTTAGTCTATCTCTCTGTTATGAGAGCTCTGTGAGGTCAGGCTGTTGTTTAGTCTATCCCTCTGTTATGAGAGATCTGTAAGGTCAGGCTGTTGTTTAGTCTATCCCTCTGTTATGAGAGCTCTGTAAGGTCAGGCTGTTGTTTAGTCTAGCTCTCTGTTATTAGAGCTCTGTAAGGTCAGGCTATTGTTTAGTCTATCTCTCTATTATGAGAGCTCTGTAAGGTCAGGCTGTTGTTTAGTCTATCTCTCTATTATGAGAGCTCTGTAAGGTCAGGCTGTTGTTTAGTCTATCTCTCTGTTATGAGAGCTCTGTAAGGTCAGGCTGTTGTTTAGTCTATCTCTCTGTTATGAGAGCTCTGTAAGGTCAGGCTATTGTTTAGTCTATCTCTCTATTATGAGAGCTCTGTAAGGTCAGGCTGTTGTTTAGACTATCTCTCTGTTATGAGAGCTCTGTAAGGTCAGGCTGTTGTTTAGACTATCTCTCTGTTATGAGAGCTCTGTAAGGTCAGGCTGTTGTTTAGTCTATCTCTCTGTTATGAGAGCTCTGTAAGGTCAGGCTGTTGTTTAGACTATCTCTCTGTTATGAGAGCTCTGTAAGGTCAGGCTGTTGTTTAGTCTATCCCTCTGTTATGAGAGCTCTGTAAGGTCAGGCTGTTGTTTAGACTATCTCTCTGTTATGAGAGCTCTGTAAGGTCAGGCTGTTGTTTAGTCTATCTCTCTATTATGAGAGCTCTGTAAGGTCAGGCTGTTGTTTAGTCTATCCCTCTGTTATGAGAGCTCTGTAAGGTCAGGCTGTTGTTTAGTCTATCTCTCTGTTATGAGAGTTCTGTAAGGTCAGGCTGTTGTTTAGTCTATCTCTCTGTTATGAGAGCTCTGTGAGGTCAGGCTGTTGTTTAGTCTATCCCTCTGTTATGAGAGATCTGTAAGGTCAGGCTGTTGTTTAGTCTATCTCTCTGTTATGAGAGCTCTGTAAGGTCAGGCTGTTGTTTAGTCTATCCCTCTGTTATGAGAGCTCTGTAAGGTCAGGCTGTTGTTTAGTCTAGCTCTCTGTTATGAGAGCTCTGTAAGGTCAGGCTATTGTTTAGTCTATCTCTCTATTATGAGAGCTCTGTAAGGTCAGGCTGTTGTTTAGTCTATCTCTCTGTTATGAGAGCTCTGTAAGGTCAGGCTGTTGTTTAGTCTATCTCTCTGTTATGAGAGCTCTGTAAGGTCAGGCTGTTGTTTAGACTATCTCTCTGTTATGAGAGCTCTGTAAGGTCAGGCTGTTGTTTAGACTATCTCTCTGTTATGAGAGCTCTATTTTTGTCAGGCTGTTGTTTAGTCTATCTCTCTGTTATGAGAGCTCTGTAAGGTCAGGCTGTTGTTTAGACTATCTCTCTGTTATGAGAGCTCTGTAAGGTCAGGCTGTTGTTTAGACTATCTCTCTGTTATGAGAGCTCTGTAAGGTCAGGCTGTTGTTTAGTCTATCTCTCTGTTATGAGAGCTCTGTAAGGTCAGGCTGTTGTTTAGACTATCTCTCTGTTATGAGAGCTCTGTAAGGTCAGGCTGTTGTTTAGTCTATCCCTCTGTTATGAGAGCTCTGTAAGGTCAGGCTGTTGTTTAGACTATCTCTCTGTTATGAGAGCTCTGTAAGGTCAGGCTGTTGTTTAGTCTATCTCTCTATTATGAGAGCTCTGTAAGGTCAGGCTGTTGTTTAGTCTATCCCTCTGTTATGAGAGCTCTGTAAGGTCAGGCTGTTGTTTAGTCTATCTCTCTGTTATGAGAGTTCTGTAAGGTCAGGCTGTTGTTTAGTCTATCTCTCTGTTATGAGAGCTCTGTGAGGTCAGGCTGTTGTTTAGTCTATCCCTCTGTTATGAGAGATCTGTAAGGTCAGGCTGTTGTTTAGTCTATCCCTCTGTTATGAGAGCTCTGTAAGGTCAGGCTGTTGTTTAGTCTAGCTCTCTGTTATTAGAGCTCTGTAAGGTCAGGCTATTGTTTAGTCTATCTCTCTATTATGAGAGCTCTGTAAGGTCAGGCTGTTGTTTAGTCTATCTCTCTATTATGAGAGCTCTGTAAGGTCAGGCTGTTGTTTAGTCTATCTCTCTGTTATGAGAGCTCTGTAAGGTCAGGCTGTTGTTTAGTCTATCTCTCTGTTATGAGAGCTCTGTAAGGTCAGGCTATTGTTTAGTCTATCTCTCTATTATGAGAGCTCTGTAAGGTCAGGCTGTTGTTTAGACTATCTCTCTGTTATGAGAGCTCTGTAAGGTCAGGCTGTTGTTTAGACTATCTCTCTGTTATGAGAGCTCTGTAAGGTCAGGCTGTTGTTTAGTCTATCTCTCTGTTATGAGAGCTCTGTAAGGTCAGGCTGTTGTTTAGACTATCTCTCTGTTATGAGAGCTCTGTAAGGTCAGGCTGTTGTTTAGTCTATCCCTCTGTTATGAGAGCTCTGTAAGGTCAGGCTGTTGTTTAGACTATCTCTCTGTTATGAGAGCTCTGTAAGGTCAGGCTGTTGTTTAGTCTATCTCTCTATTATGAGAGCTCTGTAAGGTCAGGCTGTTGTTTAGTCTATCCCTCTGTTATGAGAGCTCTGTAAGGTCAGGCTGTTGTTTAGTCTATCTCTCTGTTATGAGAGTTCTGTAAGGTCAGGCTGTTGTTTAGTCTATCTCTCTGTTATGAGAGCTCTGTGAGGTCAGGCTGTTGTTTAGTCTATCCCTCTGTTATGAGAGATCTGTAAGGTCAGGCTGTTGTTTAGTCTATCTCTCTGTTATGAGAGCTCTGTAAGGTCAGGCTGTTGTTTAGTCTATCCCTCTGTTATGAGAGCTCTGTAAGGTCAGGCTGTTGTTTAGTCTAGCTCTCTGTTATGAGAGCTCTGTAAGGTCAGGCTATTGTTTAGTCTATCTCTCTATTATGAGAGCTCTGTAAGGTCAGGCTGTTGTTTAGTCTATCTCTCTGTTATGAGAGCTCTGTAAGGTCAGGCTGTTGTTTAGTCTATCTCTCTGTTATGAGAGCTCTGTAAGGTCAGGCTATTGTTTAGTCTATCTCTCTATTATGAGAGCTCTGTAAGGTCAGGCTGTTGTTTAGTCTATCCTCTGTTATGAGAGCTCTGTAAGGTCAGGCTGTTGTTTAGTCTATCTCTCTGTTATGAGAGTTCTGTAAGGTCAGGCTGTTGTTTAGTCTATCTCTCTGTTATGAGAGCTCTGTAAGGTCAGGCTATTGTTTAGTCTATCTCTCTATTATGAGAGCTCTGTAAGGTCAGGCTGTTGTTTAGTCTATCTCTCTGTTATGAGAGCTCTGTAAGGTCAGGCTGTTGTTTAGTCTATCTCTCTGTTATGAGAGCTCTGTAAGGTCAGGCTATTGTTTAGTCTATCTCTCTATTATGAGAGCTCTGTAAGGTCAGGCTGTTGTTTAGACTATCTCTCTGTTATGAGAGCTCTGTAAGGTCAGGCTGTTGTTTAGTCTATCTCTCTGTTATGAGAGCTCTGTAAGGTCAGGCTGTTGTTTAGTCTATCTCTCTGTTATGAGAGCTCTGTAAGGTCAGGCTGTTGTTTAGTCTATCTCTCTGTTATGAGAGCTCTGTAAGGTCAGGCTGTTGTTTAGTCTATCTCTCTGTTATGAGAGCTCTGTAAGGTCAGGCTGTTGTTTAGTCTATCCCTCTGTTATGAGAGCTCTGTAAGGTCAGGCTGTTGTTTAGACTATCTCTCTGTTATGAGAGCTCTGTAAGGTCAGGCTGTTGTTTAGTCTATCTCTCTATTATGAGAGCTCTGTAAGGTCAGGCTGTTGTTTAGTCTATCCCTCTGTTATGAGAGCTCTGTAAGGTCAGGCTGTTGTTTAGTCTATCTCTCTGTTATGAGAGTTCTGTAAGGTCAGGCTGTTGTTTAGTCTATCTCTCTGTTATGAGAGCTCTGTGAGGTCAGGCTGTTGTTTAGTCTATCCCTCTGTTATGAGAGATCTGTAAGGTCAGGCTGTTGTTTAGTCTATCTCTCTGTTATGAGAGCTCTGTAAGGTCAGGCTGTTGTTTAGTCTATCCCTCTGTTATGAGAGCTCTGTAAGGTCAGGCTGTTGTTTAGTCTAGCTCTCTGTTATGAGAGCTCTGTAAGGTCAGGCTATTGTTTAGTCTATCTCTCTATTATGAGAGCTCTGTAAGGTCAGGCTGTTGTTTAGTCTATCTCTCTGTTATGAGAGCTCTGTAAGGTCAGGCTGTTGTTTAGTCTATCTCTCTGTTATGAGAGCTCTGTAAGGTCAGGCTATTGTTTAGTCTATCTCTCTATTATGAGAGCTCTGTAAGGTCAGGCCTGTTGTTTAGTCTAATCTCTCTGTTTTGAGAGCTCTGTAAGGTCAGGCTGTTGTTTAGTCTAATCTCTCTATTGTGAGAGCTCTGTAAGGTCAGCTGTTGTTTAGTCTATCTCTCTATTATGAGAGCTTGTAAGGTCAGGCTGTTGTTTAGTCTATCTCTCTATTATGAGAGCTCTGTAAGGTCAGGCTGTTGTTTAGTCTATATCTCTGTTATGAGAGCTCTGTAAGGTCAGGCTGTGTTTAGTCTATCTCTCTATTGTGAGAGCTCTGTAAGGTCAGGCTGTGTTTAGTCTATCTCTCTATTATTGAGAGCTCTGTAAGGTCAGGCTGGTTGTTTAGTCTATCTCTCTGTCTATGAGAGCTCTGTAAGGTCAAGGCTGTTGTTTAGTCTATCTCTCTGTTTATGAGAGCTCTGTTAAGGTCAGGCTGTTGTTTTAGTCTATCTCTCTGTTATGAGAGCTCTGTAAGGTCAGGCTGTTGTTTAGTCTATCTCTCTGTTTGAGAGCTCTGTAAGGTCAGGCTGTTGTTTAGTCTATCTCTCTGTTATGAGAGCTCTGTAAGGTCAGGCTGTTGTTTAGTCTATCTCTCTGTTTTGAGAGCTCTGTAAGGTCAGGCTGTTGTTTAGTCTATCTCTCTATTGTGAGAGCTCTGTAAGGTCAGGCTGTTGTTTAGTCTATCTCTCTATTATGAGAGCTCTGTAAGGTCAGGCTGTTGTTTAGTCTATCTCTCTATTATGAGAGCTCTGTAAGGTCAGGCTGTTGTTTAGTCTATCTCTCTGTTATGAGAGCTCTGTAAGGTCAGGCTGTTGTTTAGTCTATCTCTCTATTGTGAGAGCTCTGTAAGGTCAGGCTGTTGTTTAGTCTATCTCTCTATTATGAGAGCTCTGTAAGGTCAGGCTGTTGTTTAGTCTATCTCTCTGTTATGAGAGCTCTGTAAGGTCAGGCTATTGTTTAGTCTATCTCTCTATTATGAGAGCTCTGTAAGGTCAGGCTGTTGTTTAGTCTATCTCTCTGTTATGAGAGCTCTGTAAGGTCAGGTGTTGTTTAGTCTATCTCTCTGTATGAGAGCTCTGTAAG
>NC_034192.2:856356-886356 GCF_002021735.2 Oncorhynchus kisutch | reverse complement strand
AAGCAGTGCGGCTTGGTTGGGTTGTGTTTCGGAGGACGCATGGCTTTCGACCTTCGTCTCTCCCGAGGCCGTACGGGAGTTGTAGCAATGAGACAAGAGAGTAATTACTAACAATTGGATACCAGGAAATTGTGGAGAATAAAAAAAAAGAATGGTACACCACCCAAAGGACATCGAGTCAACATGGGCCAGCATCCCCGTGGAACGCTTTCGACAAGTTGTAGAGACCATGCCCCGAAGAATTGAGGCTGTTCTGAGGGCACAAAGGTGTTCCTAATGTTTTGTACACTCAGTGTACGTCAACCCTTACAACAGAACACAGCCACTCTTATCTTCACCAGAGATGGTCCTAGTTGTTCACCACTGTAGTGACTATCACTATCACAGACAACACACTGCCATAGATTAATGCAACAAGATCAACATTTTGGTAATGTCCCTAAAGTGACCCAACAAGATAGTATTAAGAGAAGCGTCAAGATTCCACAATATTTTAAATACATAACAAATACTACTTGGCACAACGCATCTTTCATCTTTCTACTTCTTAGTTTTAAAATGTAAAATGAGAAAATCCCCATGGGTGTGGTGTCTTTTCTTTTCTACCAGATCAAAGTGCCGATTGAGGCGACTGAGGTGGTGCAATAAGGAGAAATTCCCTGTTCTTGAGTTACTGCAGCGCTTGACTCAGTTCAGCCCAGTTCCGACGGTGACGGTGTTGTTACAAATAGCCACCAGGGGGCAGGAGTGGTCATTAAGAAACCAGAGGCCCCCCTTCAACTAGTTTTTACTACAGTATCTGCTTCTCTATACCTCTTGTGAGGCGAATACTTCCCACACAAATATCACTGTGAATCTGATCGCCATTCTATAGACACACACACACACACACACACACATTTGAATTACTTTATTTGAATCCACCAATAAAATGCTTACAAAAAAAGGATCCTAACCTTTCAAAGGACCCTGTATGCATGGCATTCAAGGGTACCAAAAGCACAGCCTTCTCCAAACAAACACACACACTTGAGGGGCCAGGATGACACTGTTTGTTTTTCCGAAGTCACTGGAAATGCACAACTCATTCTCCCAACACATATAAACTACTCTCTATATAAATCCCAGCTGTGGCATCACAAGTTCACGACCTCTCCACTCATCACAGTTTATCTCACAACACCACCAGTTCAGAGTTCGCCCCGCATTACACGCCCAGAGCGGTCCAAAGTCACATGTTTACAGGCGTTCGCACACAAACTGGGAATTGAATTCCCCTTCATCTCATCTGGGGCGAGAGAGCAAGGCTTAATTCTCCGTAACTGTACACATATGGGGCTCAACCTTCAAAAGATTCTACAATTTGGGTTTTAGCAACTCAGCCGTTGCCTCAGAGGATGGAGAGTGAGAGAGCTAGAGAGAGAGAGAGTGGTGGAGGGAGATGGGGAGTGAGAGAGTCAGAGAGAGAGGCAGGGAGACAGAGACAGAGAGAAAGAGAGACAGAGAGAAAGAAAGAGAGTCTAGGAGAGAAAGGGACGGAGAATGAGAGGGAAATTATATCAAATAGGTCTTTCTTCCAACCTCCTTGAGCAGCCAGTGGATCAGACATGGAGCAGAGGACCTTGAGGACCTTGAGAGGGGAATTGAATGCTTACCATGCAGAACGCTATCTTCAAGGCTCTTTGCCTTGGACTTTTCTCTTTTATCATTAATTAATTCTTGCTAATTGCCAGGATTAGGAAAAGAGAGAGAGAGAACACGGTTCTCTAGTCCCAGAGTCTCTCGACCACAGTGTGTGTGTCTGTTTGTGGGTTGGTGTGTGTGTCTGTTTGTGTGTAAGTGTGTGTCTGTGTATGTGTGTCAGTGTGTGTCAGTGTGTGTCTGTGTGTGGGTTGGTGTGTCAGTGTGTGGGTGTGTGTGTCAGTGTGTGGGTTGGTGTGTCTGTGTGTGGGTTGGTGTGTGTGTCAGTGTGTGGGTTGGTGTGTGTGTCAGTGTGTGGGTTGGTGTGTCAGTGTGTGGGTTGGTGTGTATGTGTCTTAGTATCTGTGTGTATGCACAACCTTGACCCTGATAGTGAGTGAAATGAGAATTGAACCCTCTTGTCAGCAAGTATTTCCATTACACTCAGGAAGGTGGCCCAAGCTGTTTAACATTCCTATCTGTGGTCGTGTTGCGGTCGAAATGCTTTACGAATGCTTTATGTGTTCCTTTACGGTTCACTCGACTACGGAGCTCGTTTCATGCAGTTGTCAGAGGCAGAGCTTGAACAACGAATTCCAAGGAAACTTTCCCATCATTATTTTATGTAAGCGCGTGAGTTACACAAGCTGTTGCCCTATGGGCCCTGGTCAAAGCAGTGCACTATATAGGGAATAGGGTTCAATAGGGCCCTGGTCAAAAGTAGTGCACTATATAGGGAATAGGGTGCTATTTGGGACAGACAAATACCACAGTGCAGCGCCCTGGAGCAGTTTAGGGGTTATGTAAGTGCCTTGCTCAAGGGCACAATAGCAGATGATGTCATTAGACTGGTACATACTGCACTGCACTATATGAAGTTAGGATCATGGCCCATAGCGATAGAGCAAAGAATATTAACTGATTATCAAGTCCAGGGAACTATAAGCAAACAATGAAAAGTTGTCTGTATTAGATGCTTAAGTTATAACATGCTGTTTGCCTGTGTGTGTGTGTGCGTGCGTGCGTGTGTGCGTGTACAAACACAGTCTATTTACTGTCAGCTGGATGAGCAGTAAAGCACAGCCGTAGCATTAGCCCCCTACCTGAGCTCTAGACAGGACTGTGATTTGGGTTAGCTTAGCGTCATGCTCTCCTGTTAGGTATGTCTTTGGCTTTAGCCCCCGCGGCGTGCTGACATTTCAAGATTAGGGCCCCCATCATAGCACAGAGGAGTCAACCATAATGCCCTTACATTCCATGACAGCACATTGTGGGATTGTGTGTGTGTGTGTGTGTGTGTGTGTGTGTGTGTGTGTGTGTGTGTGTGTGTGTGTATGTGTGTGTGTGTGTGTGTGTGTGTGTGTGTGTGTGTGTGTGTGTGTGTGTGTGTGTGTGTGTGTGTGTGTGTGTATGTGTGTGTGTGTGTGTGTGTGTCCAAAGGTGCGTGTCCAAAGGTGACATGCCCACGGGGGGCACAGAGGCACATGCCCCCTCAGATTTGTTAAAAAATTATAACAATTCATTTTTGTTGTTGTTTCTCTGTAATACAACTAGCCACCTACAGGTGTAGAATCTTAATTTGAGCCAGTTTGCTACATCAGGAAAATAATCCTGCAGCAATAGGAAAAGTGAATTATTATGTGGATTATAATTAATGGACATTTTTGTAGGAGTTGATCAATTGTTTGTAAGGCAAAATCATGTCTGCAATTTCAAAGTGGAAATTACAAACTTCAGAAGCCTTTTAAAACCTCAAATACACTACTGCAACAAATGATGATCCTATTTTATAAAGATCCCAAACTCCCAACCTCAAAACCAGCTACCAAGAAGACATTGTAGGCTATCAATCAAGTTTGAGTAGCTAGCTTGTCTAACTATCTTAGCTGGCCTGCCTGCTGGCAAGGTTGGTAGACTTTAGAAAAGCAAGCAATAACTAAATGTATTAAATAAGACTCACATTCCTTTCATTCTTTTACCCAGATTTGAGCAGAGATGCAGAGAAGCATATTTAGTCAGGAGGATACAGACAGCTCAAGAGGTATGTTTAGAGATGCTGAAAAACGTTACATATTTTGAACATAGAAATAAGCGTAACCATTATGGTTCTAGATTGCGAGAAAAAGCTGTTCCAGGTTTTTAAAATGCAAAGTTCTTCAACTTCCAGATGGGGGACTAGCCCCCAAGCCAACCTCATATACTTTGTGCCCCCACAGATTTTCAGGGCACATGGCACCCTTGTGTGTGTGTATGTGTGTGTGTGAGACAGCATGCATGGGCGTGTGTGTTTGTGACATGCTCTGTGTATCAGTCTGTGTGTATATCACTCCCTATGAGACAGTATACATGGGAGTCTGTGTTTGTGACATGCTCTGTGTATCAGTCTGTGTGTATATCACTCCCTATGAGACAGCATGCACGGGTGTGTGTTTGTGACATGCTCTGTGTATCAGTCTGTGTGTATACCACTCCATATGAGACAGTATACACAGGAGTCTGTGTTTGTGACATGCTCTGTGTATCAGTCTGTGTGTATATCACTCCCTATGCGACAGCATGCACGGGAGTGTGTGTTTGTGACATGCTCTGTGTATCAGTCTGTGTGTATATAACTCCCTATGAGACAGCATGCACAGGAGTGTGTGTTTGTGACATGCTCTGTGTATCAGTCTGTGTGTATATCACTCCCTATGAGACCGCATGCACGGGAGTCTGTGTTTGTGACATGCTCTGTGTATCAGTCTGTGTGTATATCACTCCCTATGAGACAGTATACACAGGAGTCTGTGTTTGTGACATGCTCTGTGTATCAGTCAATTCAATTTAAGGGGCTTTATTGGCATGGGAAACATATGTTTACATTACCAAAGCAAGTGAAGTAGATAATAAACAAAAGTGAAAATAACAATACAAATGTACAGTGAACATTATGTGCAAATAATTAAAGTACAAAAAGGGAAAATAAATCAACATAAATATGGGTTGTATTTACAATGGTGTTTGTTCTTCACTGGTTGCCCTTTTCTTGCGGAAACAGGTGACAAATCTTGCTGCTGTGATGACACACTGTGGTATTTCACCCAGTAGATATGGGAGTTTATCAAAATTGGGTTTGTTTTGGAATTCTTTGTGGATCTGTGTAATCTGAGGGAAATACATGTTTCTAATATGGTCATACATTGGGCAGGAGGTTAGGAAGTGCAGCTCAGTTTCTACCTAATTTTGTGGGCACATCTTCTCTTGAGAGCCATGTCTGCCTATGGCGGCCTTTCTCAATAGCAAGGCAATGCTCACTGAGTCTGTACATAGTCAAAGCTGTCCTTAAGTTTGGGTCAGTCACAGTGGTCAGGTATTCTGACACTGTGTACTCTCTGTTTAGGGTCAAATAGCATTCTAGTTTGCTCAGTGATTTTGTAAATTCTTTCCAATGTGTCAGTCTACTGGTTTTCCCATGATTTGGTTGGGTCTAATTGTGTTGCTGTTCTGGTGCTCTGTGCGTCTGTTTGTGATTGTGAACAAAGCCCCAGGACCAGCTTGCCTAGGCGACTCTTCTCCAGGTTCAACTCTCTGTAGGTGATGGCTTTGTTATGGATGGTTTGGTAATCTCTTCCTTTTAGGTGGTTGTAGAATTTAACAGCTCTTTTCTGGATTCTGATCAATACTGGTATTGGCCTAATTCTGCTCTGCATGCATTATTTGGTGTTTTAGGTTGTACACAGAGAATACTTTTGCAAAATTCTGCATGCTGATGTTTGTCCCATTTTGTGAATTATTGGTTGGTGGACCCCAGACCTCATAACCATAAAGGGCAATGGGTTCTATAACTGATTTAAGTAATTTTTAGCCAAATCCTAGTTGATATGTCGGATTTTATGTTCCTTTTGATGGCATAGAAAGCCCTTCTTTCTCTCTCTCTCTCTCTCTCTCTCTCTCTCTCTGATGTTCTCCTACCCTCCTAAGCAACTCCTAGCCTCTACCCCCATGATCACTCCTGTAGATCTGAAACCGTTGGATAGATGTTAGCAATATGGCAGAATTTCCAGTCAGTCAATCAGAAGGCAAGGTGAAGAAGCATTACTTAAACCTATGAGAGACAGCAGTTGTACAGGAGTGTCCTACAAGGGCTGGTAGTTGATTTAGAATTCAGCATTACTCTGATCCATGGTGATGTCATATATGGTGTCATACAGATGTAGGATCTTAATTTGATCATTCTTTTGTTGCTGAGAAATACAAA
Organism: Oncorhynchus kisutch; assembly: GCF_002021735.2. NCBI lineage: Eukaryota > Metazoa > Chordata > Actinopteri > Salmoniformes > Salmonidae > Oncorhynchus > Oncorhynchus kisutch. The sequence goes on along the minus strand of NC_034192.2, from coordinate 880,439 downwards.
CTTGTAGTGTATTATTCAAGCTTTCAAAAGTATTCTAACGTTTCCAATTTAAAATATCAGACTTGATTTTCACTAACAAAAAATGTATCAACGCCTACAAAAAATGTCCATTAATTATAATCCACAAAATAAAATTCACATTTCCTATTGCTGCAGGATTATTTTCCTGTTGTAGCAAGATCCTACATCTGTATGGAATCAGCAGGCCTTGTGGGCCACATGCAAATCACAGACATTGTGCATGTACATCATTCATCACACTAGCGCATGCAGCGTTCACGACACTTTAGAACATGCAGCCTGTGCAGCAAATTAGGTTGAAACACAGAGAGCCCAGATGGCCTTTTGCAGGGCTATGCACATAGCTGTATAATTTAATGTGTTTGTGTGTGTGTTTGTGTGTGTGTGCGCTCCTCCATCCACACAGCTGTGTAATCTAATGTGGTCTAAAGGAGAGAGTGTGTGTGTATGTGTCTGTGTGCTCATCTATATAATGTACTATGTTAGACAAGTGGGTTCGTAAGAGGGGTATACTGTGTGTGCACATTGCTGGGAAATGCTTAGCTGTCAGAAGAGCAGGGAGACAGTCCCTTGTGACTAGGGACTGTATGTGTTTGTAGTCTTAGGCATTCAATTGCAATGTGTGTGTGTGTGTGTTTGTGGTTTTTTGTGTGTGTATGTGGAGTCAGTCAGGTATTAAAGTGTAATGTGTGTGTCAGGAGTTGAAGTGCAGTGTGTGTGTGTGTGTGTGTGTGTGTGTGTGTGTGTGTGTGTGTGTCAGGTAGTGTAATGTGTTCAGGCACGTGGCCCTGCCTGCCTCCTGTGCTTATTGTCAGGGTGCAGAGTGCCTGGGTAGAGTAGCCTGACATTGGTTGGCATGGGGGGGCATGCCCTCTCTACCCTGCAGGGGGTCTCTAAAAAGCACATATCCCACACAAATGTCACTGTGAATCTGATCGCCATTCTATAGACACACACACACAGCTAGGTCCCCAGCCAGAGGCCTGACACATCTCAGGGAAAGGCAAATAGAAATGCCATGATCACAACTCTGATGTAACTGCATCACAGTTACACCATAAAAAATCTAGCTGTTTCAACTAACTATTTTTAAGTAACTGGTTCCACCGCCTTATTTTTGTTCACTCAACTTTTCAGTCCAAGTTTTACCTGAACAACCAAAAAATTACTTGGCCCAAACTTAGCTCCAACTTGAGAAAAATTATGTGTTTGCTCAACTAGAATTATACTATACATATCTGACGTGATAATTTAGACAGTCATTTTTATTCAAACATGTCACCAACACTTTCTTGGTTCATGGTCGCCTGAGCTTCCTGCTAATCCACCATGTCTGTGTCAATTATCAATGAATCTGACTATTGGCTCATCATTGATTTCATTGACTTCTTTAAACAGGTTTAGTTTGTTGTCTAATGTTACTGGGTTATATTACTCAGTTTTAACGGTACTCCTTAATCACTATGATCAATACAATCATTTTCTTAAGTGTACTTTTAACAGAGTTGAGATTTACTTTGACATGCAAAGGGTAGAAATACAGGGGAAATCATTTATTGTCTCAGACATGGTGCCATAGCAGGAAGTTTGGAATGCTGTGAACCAAGAGGTTGTGAGTTCAAATCCCAGGTGAGGACATGTTGAATAATAATTATTGTGTACATGGACAATGTAATCATGTACATCAAAAAAGGTCAGTTGAAAGCACTGTGTGTAATAGGTCCACAGCCTTGTTTTAGGTAAGATGTCCAAGTAATCATTTCTGGTTGAATGAACATATGAGACAATTTGAGCAAAAACATAATTATAATGTAATTATAAATGTTTACCTACAATTTCTCATGTTGGAGCTAAATTTGGGCCAACTAAAAATAACAAGTTCAGGTAACACTTTGACCAAAAAATTTAGCAAACAAAAAAAGCCTGTGGAACCAGTTACTAAATAATATTTAGTTAATTAAAACAACTAGATATTATTTGTATTTTTTTACAGTGATACATGTTTGGACTGTGTGTATGTTTGTGATGATGTACAGTAGATTGTTTTTGTTCATCTTACCATCAGAATGATTGAAGTTGAATCAATGACTCATAAGAACTCATTCATTCAAGCATATAGTATACCCTCTAAAGTGGTAAGATCTTCAGAGCATCCTACTAAAGGATTCTAATGTTTGTGGAATTGCCTGTATGGGTGGGCTTGTGCCTTCTCCTGTGTCTTAATGCTCATAAGCCGTTTATAACCTGCCATTGACAGGAAGTGTGCATCCCAAATAAGTAGAGAATAGGGTCATGGCCTAACACTATTTCAGACCAGAGCCCATAATAGGGGGCCATTTTAGACAGGACGTATGTGTCTCTGGGGGGAAATGTGACAGTCTGGGCTCTGGGGATAATTTGTCTGTGGACTGGTTAATGCGACCTTATTGGCTGGATGACATCTCTGACATCTTTTTCATTGGGCCGCTGACAGCTCGTCATCCTGCTGGCTCTGGGCTAATGGCTTTGGTTGGCAGATCTGCTGAGAGGGAATAGATTAGGGAGGATTCTCTCTCTCTCTCTCTCTCTCTCTCTGCGTTAGTGTTCATTCACTCTTCTCTGTGGGAAGCTGTCAGTCACAGCACTACTTCCTGTGCTCTCAATGGGTGTGCTTTAAAATGTAAATCCTTTGCTTCCACCAACCTGGTTTCCTCAAGGACCTTGGATCGAACTCCTCCAATGTGCTTTGAAAGGAATTGAGGAAACAAGGACAGAGGAAGCAAGGGTTTGTAGACACAGCCCATGTTTCCGCGTCACAGCGATGGTAGAGGTGCAGCTGGACCACAGTATGTGCACGAACTCCTGTTGCATTCAATTTTGCTCCATTTCCACGCTTATGGACACAATCTGTGTCCATTTCTATGGTTATGGACACAATCCGTGTCTGTTTCTATGGTTACCAACTCACCATGCCTGTACATTTCTATAGTTGCTGCAACCTTGTTCATTTCCGTGGTTACAGTTTAAAGTCCCTCTCCATTTCCATGGTTATGGTTATGATTGTCCATTTCTGTGATGACAACTCCATTTCACATCCCATCTCCATGGTAATGGCTACCGTATATCTGTCCATCATATCTGTCCGTTCCAAGCCATGGCCAGAAAGCTTTGACCGAGCCCATTCAAAAATCTGTTATTGGACACTACTTTCTATGAACCAATGTACTGGCCATGCAATAAGTAGCACCACCCCCCCCCCCCAGTGAAATGTCAAAATAATAAAAATATGTGAAACACTAAAAAAAGTTATCCTTTTTAGATAAAACTATACTAAATATGTCACCAAATAATTGATTAAAACACACTGTTTTGAAATGTTCATAGCACTCTCTGGTATAGCACCATGGTGTAGCCAGCTAGCTTCTGTCCTCCTCTGGGTACATTGGCTGCTGTACAAACTCATAAAAGACACACCCTTGTCCACTTACCCTTGCCTTTGGGGGGAATCCCCATCACCATCTTGGAGGGCAGTCCAAATAATTAGCCAAGCAAGGAAGTTTGCAACGTAAGCCTCTCAGCCCTCATTTTTAGTCCAGTTTGTGAGTGTACAATTAATATCCCCATAATTCAATTTGAGACAATTGTACATCCGCTAAGAAAAGTCACTGAAAACTTAAAAACAACATCAATGGAGAAGTCAAAATACAAGTGTAAGTAAAAATGAATGCAAATAAGTTATAAATTGTGCTACTAATGCACATGACTGCACAAACACATCTCGTAAAAAGTAATGATGTTTTTGTTTGGTTATCTTTTGGAAATTGTAGAAATAAAACATTTTCCTTCTTCAGAAGTTCCAGCTAGGCAGGCTAACAGTAGTTAGCTAATTATTTTGCTAGGTATCATACAGTAGGCGTATATTAAAAATGATATATATTTAATATAAGTAGACCTGCACTCATATTTGACTGTAGCGCATATAAAGCACCCACAAGCTACTGGTAGTTGAAAACACAATCATTGCGAGATGACCGAGTGCCGAATTTCCTGGCAAGGTGGTCCATTTTAAAATAATTCCTTCCTCCCTCGACCCTTGCCCTGCAAATGTATACATTAATCGTCAGACATCATGATACGTCATCAGAAGTGTCCACTTAATTTGAGGGCTGAGGGGATAGGGTGTCTTTAAAGTGTTTGTCATTGACTTCAATACAAAACCTAGGATGCTTGTAGGCTTCACCCCCTTCCACAGACCTACATGGTAATTATGACCACTTCTGGAGGATGACCTCCAACCAATCAAATCTTTTTCAGTTAGAACTGACATGTTGTCCATTCAATCATAGGATTAGGATCAGAGAGGGGCGTGGTTTAAACTCACCCAGCCTAGGGGCGGCAGGGTAGCCTAGTGTTTAGAGCGTTGGACTAGTAACCGAAAGGTTGCAAATTCGAATCCCCGAGCTGACAAGGTACAAATCTGTCGTTCTGCCCCTGAACAGGCAGTTAACCCACTGTTCCTAGGCCGTCATTGAAAATAAGAATTTGTTCTTAACTGACTTGCCTAGTAAAATAAAGGTAAAATAAAAAAATAAAAAAATAAAATAGTTGATTGTTGGCGCACGAGCTGGTCCCAGCCTCCTAAGCGCTTCAGCGGTCAGTCATTGTAGTTGTGTAGAATATCTATGCGCTCACACAGTTATCTCACACCTGGCTCCGTTTGTTCGCCCAACACTATATTCTGAATGTGCCCCCACAACTCATTGCACAGTTACTGTCTTCGTGTTATTCTGTATTTTTCCATAAACGAGAAAGGCCCATGGCCCTGAAACTGTTATCAATGTCTCAAGTCAGCTATGTTGCATAACACATATACCCACACAAGCCAACAGCAAATAATATTCCATCACATATGATATGGTAACGGGCTATAGTGCATAACACATAATCTTCACAATAGCTAATAAGGAGCTACGTTAAGAAATATCCTGTCGTACTGCATTTTATTATGTTGTACAAAGTGTGCAAAACAAGACATGGTGTCAGAGTAAAAGGTCTTACAAGATGGATTCTTCTGGAGTTCCTTCACCTCGAATGGACTGGGAGTCTACAAACTTTCCCTATGTATGGCGTAAGTACAAACAGCATGTGGAGCTAATGTTCACAGGTCCTCTGAAGGACAGAGAAGAAGAGGGAAAATGCAGCTACCTGCTCCTCTGGATCGGTGAAAAAAGGAGAGATATATCCAACACATGGATACTTACCGAGGCTGAATCAAAGGTACTGAAAACATACTACGATCGTTTTGAAGCATATGTTGTGCCTAAGACCAATACGATATTCGCTAGGTACAAATTCCATGAAAAAGTACAGGGAGCTAGCGAGTCTTCTGAACAGTTTGTGACAGAGCTGCGTCTGCTTGTGAAAGACTGTCATTATGCAAACAAGTATTGTATATGGAATGCACTCACCGCGAGTTAGAGAGAAACTTTTGAATGTTGGGTCTGAGTTAATGCTGGACAAAGCCATCGACATAGCCAGATCTCACGAGCTAGCACAGGCTCAGATGAAAAGCATTTCGCGCACGAGCGCATCACGTGAACAAGCAGTGCAAGCAGTCAGGCAGACATCAAAGCACACCACCGGTGCACAGAGAGCGCGTTTAGGGAGACAACTCCAAAACAGAGCGACACAGACTCAAAACGCCCCAAAACATGTGGATACAAAGTGCATGGCGAACAAGGAAATTGCTCAGCTAAAGGCAAACAGTGTACTAAATGTGGTGAATGGAATTACTTTGCAAAAGTTTGCAGAGCTTACCGTGAAAAAACAGTACACACAGTGAGTGAAGATGAAATGTCAATCAAAGAGTCAAACGCTGATGAACTGTTTATTGATTCAGTGACACAGAAAAGTAAAATATCAGAGACAGAGCAAGCCTTTGCTGACGTTGAGATAGGAACACAAGGCACAGAGCTAAAGTTCAAACTAGACATTGGTGCACAAGTAAACATTATTCCTCTGAATAAGTACGTACAGCCCACCACACGCAGACTGACTGGTTATGGTGGTGAACAGCACCCAGTAAAAGGCACATGCACTTTCAAATGCAAATACAAGGAAAGTGACATGATGTTGGACTTTTACATTGACACTAGAGCACCTACAGTGCTAGGTCTTAAAGCATGTTTCGACATGGACCTCATCAAGCTAGTTTTATCAGTGACAGCACCAGTAGAGGCAGAGAATTTACTGGAGGAGTTTGCTGATGTTTTTACAGGAATAGGATTATTCCCAGGAGAATGTACCATTCACCTTGACCCAGACACAACCCCTGTGCTCTACCCACCGAGAAAGATTCCCCTTGCTCTCCGAGAAAGATTCCCCTTGCTCTCTGTGCCAGTCTGAAGAAAGAGTTGGAGAGCATGGAGCAATCTGACATAGTCACCAAGGTTACAGGACCGACTGATAAACGCATTAGTGGTGGTGGAGAAACCACGCACAGGCAAGCTCCGAGTGCATGGTCTCGACCCAAGAGACTTGAACAGTACTGCATTTTATTATTTTGTACAAAGCGTGCAAAACAAGACACTGGCCTTGCCTGCTTTTTGGAAAGTCTGAGCCTTGGGAGAAAGAGGGGCACAGTTACCTGAAGAACATTGATTGTTCAGCTAAACTGCAAAACAAAGCAGGGAGCATAAATGCCCACTTCAGATTCAAGATCCTGTGAAAAAGCCGCATCGATCCTGACGAACGTCTGCGCATTCTAACTGCTCAACACGACAAGAAAGTAAGAAGAAACGGATGTTCTCAAGCGGTTTATCAACACCACTGCGTTTTTGGTCACGCAAGCATTGGCTTTTAGAGGACACATCGAGAGGGAAAGTTCTGCTAACAAGTGCAACAAACAAAGAACTTGTAGTGGAAATTGCACGTTATGATGCTTTATGTTATGTTCTGTTAATTACTGATGTCCCCTTTAAGGATGGAGCATCCTTGGTCATGCACAGTGTTGTTCTATGTTATTCTGGTACTAACTCGTTTGAGTAAATGTGAAGCTCCAGTGCAATTGCTTGTCTTCAGAGTCTTTCTTATTATATAAATAAGTACTAAGTGTTAAGACACTACAATGGCGACGAGGATGATTACCTGCAGTGTGTATCACGAATACAGATGGAGCTCGTAGGAAGAGAGGAAGATTTTGACCCTGTAGCACAACAGCTAGCAAGCAGTGAAGACGAGGGGAGAGCTGACGAGAACGAGGCGGCAGATCAAAGACCCGTGGAGCCGGAGGTAAAGAGAATGGCTAGCATCGGGAAAATAGATGTGTTTGATGACACACAAGAAAACTGGGCAAGTTACATTGAACGACTGGAACAGTACTTCATTGCAAACGACATTGCTGATAACAAGAGAGTACCAGTGTTGTTGAGTTTAATTGGCCCAAAAACGTACAGATTGCTAACAGATCTGACTGCCCCTCTGAAGCCCTCCAATAAAACATTCACAGAGATTGTGGAGATATTGCAAAATCACCTATCACCTAAACCACTCCTCATTGCGGAACGTTTTCGTTTCCACAAGAGAGATCAGAATGAGGGGGAGGGTGTTAGTACATATGTAGCAGAGTTGAAGAAACTGTCGGAACATTGCCAGTTTGGAGAGAACCTAAATGACACATTAAGGGATAGATTTGTTTGTTGACTGAAACATGAACACATTCAGAAACGTTTGCTCACAGAATCAGATCTCACGTTTGCAAAGGCTGTTGAAATTGCTGTGACAATGGAAATCGCGACTAAAGATGCAGTTGAGTTGCAAAGTAAAAGGATTACTGACCTTTCACAAACCTCTCTGCATAAGTTTTCACGCAGCGAACAGCACCCCCGTGTTGCCGAAAAATGCAACAGGTGTGACAGAGATGGTCACAGAGCAGAGGACTACCGTTTTAAAGACGAAATTTGTCACAAATGCAGTAGAAGGGGGCACATTCAAAGAGCATGCAGAGCAAAATTCAGTCACAACAGGAAAACTGAAAAAAAGGGTCTGTGAATGCACTAGCAGAGAACAGTGGCAATGATTCAGATGAACGATTAATTGGTACAATGGAGTTAAAAACTGTGGCTTCTCCCAGCAGTAGCATAATATGGGTGACACCAGATATCGAAGGCAAACCCCTCAAAATGGAGCTGGACACAGGATCTGCAGTGTCTATAATTTCCACTACTGTCTACAATGAGCACTTCAAGGCTATCAAGCTGAAGAACACATGTGTTGCTGAAGACCTACTCTGGAGAGAGATTGAGCCCAATGGGGGCATTGCAGGTCAGAGTGCATTATGGGGGGCAAACACAGCAGTTACAGCTGTATGTGGTGCCTGGAACTGGCCCCCCATTATTTGGCAGGGAATGGCTTTCAAAAAAATAAAATAAAAAGAATAATAAAAATACAAATAAAAAATGCTCCACACGTTCCAGTCCAAAGTGAATGGCACAGACCAAACACTGCAACACTTGCGGAAGAAATACAACACAGTGTTCAGTGATCAGATGGGAACAGTAAAAGGCTTCACAGCCAAACTTGTACTGCGAGATGACGCAACCCTGAAATTCTGCAAAGCCAGATCTGTACCATACTCCCTGAGACCAAAGGTGGAAGTGGAAATTGATCGCTTGCAGGATACAGGGATCCTGACGAAAGTGGACAGAAGCGAATGGGCCACGCCCATAGTTCCTATTGTGAAGAAAGACAGGTCTGGTAGAATGTGTGGGGACTTCAAGGTAACTGTGAATTCAATGTTGCATGTGGACCAATATCCTCTGCCACGTCTGGATGACATCTTTGCTGCACTAGCTGGTGGGAAACACTTCAGTAAAATCAATCTGAAACAGGCTTACCTGCAGCTAACAGTTGGAGAGAGCTCCAAACAGTACCTGACAATAAACACACACAAAGGTCTATACAGGTATAACTGCCTGGTTTTTGGCATTGCATCGGCCCCAGCCATTTGGCAACGAACTATTGACCAGATTTGGCAAGGAATCCCAGGAACCCAATGTATCCTGGATGACATGATCATAACAGGACGCACCGACAAAGAGCACCTGGCTAACCTGGAAGAGGTCCTGAAAAGACTGAAAGAGTATGGTCTACAGGCAAACTTACAGAAGTGTGAGTTCTTCAAAGACAAGATTGTCTGCTGTGGACATGAAATTGACTGCAATGGATTGCACAAAACACAGGACAAAATTGAGGCAGTGGTACAGGCACCACGACCACAAAATATCACAGAAGTGAGATCTTTCACGGGACTGATCAATTACTACAGAAGATTCCTCCCAAACCTTTCAGCAGTACTCCAGCCTCTAAATCAGTCCTTGGAAAAGAATAGGACATGGCGGTGGACAGAGCAGTGTGAAAATGCATTTCTGGAGGCAAAACGGCTCATAACATCTGAACAGATCCTGATGCATTACGACCCTGAAATGCCAGTGAAGTTGGCTTGTGATGCGTCCCCTTATGGCTTAGGGGCCGTCCTTTCACACACACTGAAAGATGGGTCAGAGAGGCAAGTTGCATTCGCGTCACGAACATTGAATGATGCAGAGAAAAACTACTCACAAATCGACAAAGAAGCACTGGCACTAGTGTGGGGCATCAAGAAATTCCACCCATACCTATATGGCAAGCGTTTCACACTGGTTACAGATCACCAGCCGTTGCTTTCCATTTTCAGTCCAGAGAAAGGCATTCCGGCAATGACAGCAGCCAGGTTACAGTGATATGCCCTGTTCCTTGCCAGTCATATGTATGACATTGAGTTTAAGCCGTCATCCCTCCACACAAATGCAGATGGATTATCCAGACTGCAGTGTACAAGAGAAAGACAAAGGAGGGTGGATGCAGTGGACATGTTCCATACCGCTCCGCTCGAGGCCCTACCAGTCACAAGCACAGTTTTCAAACAGGAGACAAGGAAAGATGTGACCTTGTCAAAAGTGTACACCTACACCATGTCAGGATGGCCAGCTACAGCCAGAAAGGAGCTGACTCCATATTTCCAGCAGAGAAACAAAATTACAAGGTACCAAGGATGTTTGATGTGGGAAATGAGAGTCATGATACCCCAGAAATGGCAACATCTAGTATTGAAGCAACTACATGTAGGTCATGTTGGAATTGTCAAAATGAAGCTGCTCACAAGGAGCCACTTCTGGTGGCCAGGTCTCTGATCAACAGATAGAAAATATGGCGAAGAACTGTAGTGGATGTTTGGAAATCCTCCACATGCCTGCTCCTGTCCCAGTCCACCCATGGAAATGGCCCGCAGAGCCATGGCAGAGAATTCATTTGGACTACGCTGGTCCCTTTGAAAAGCACATGTTTCTGGTTATAGTTGATGCCCATTCCAAATGGCCAGAAGTGTTTTGCACTGACTCCTCCACCTCAGCTCAGACCATAGAGTGTCTCAGAACAACGTTTGCACGCTTCGGTTTGCCGCTGCAGCTGGTAAGTGACAATGCGCAAGCTTTTGTAAGTGACGAGTTTACAAGATTCATGTCAGTAAATGGAATCAAACACTCAACCTCAGCTCCATACCACCCTGCCACCAATTGGCTTGCAGAACGCTTTGTGCAAACCCTAAAGCAAGGACTCCGTGCAACAAAACGAGACGAAGGGACTTTGCAAACAAAACTGGCCAAGTTCCTGGCCTCCTACCGAAACACCCCACATGCCACGACAAATTAAAGCCCAGCCGCACTGATGTTCGGGAGGCCTCTCCGCACACAGCTGGAATCATGAAGCCAAACAGACGTAATGAAGTGCTGAACAAACAAGCCAAGATGCTCTCCGGTGCCCGGGACCGCCATCTCCAAACAGGACAGGAAGTGATGGTGCGAGACTACAGAAGAGGAGGGAAATGGACAAGAGGGACCGTACACACACAAATGGGACCCAGAACTTACCAGGTTCAAGTGAGCCCAGACATAATGTGGCGGCGTCACATTAACCAAATGCATTCCACGGAAAACAGCACAACAATCGAGAGAGAACAGGCACAGAGAGATCCTGAGAGTGACACACAGGGAACTGTAGAGGACGCTGGGGCAGTAAAGAGACCCCAGGCTGAAAGAAAGGAACGTGTTGATGAAGGTGCTGCTATAGCAGAAGCTATAATGGAACAAGCACACACTGAGGATGTTCAGAAGCCTCCAGACAATCCGAGGCGCTACCCAGAACAAAGGCACCGTCCACCAGACAGACACTGAGGATGTTCAGAAGCCTCCAGACAATCCGAGGCGCTACCCAGAACAAAGGCACCGTCCACCAGACAGACACTGAGGATGTTCAGAAGCCTCCAGACAATCCGAGGCGCTACCCAGAACGAAGACACCGTCCACCAGACAGACACTGAGGATGTTCAGGAGCCTCCAGACAATCCGAGGCGCTACCCAGAACGAAGGCACCGTCCACCAGACAGACACTGAGGATGTTCAGGAGCCTCCAGACAATCCGAGGCGCTACCCAGAACGAAGGCACCGTCCACCAGACAGACACTGAGGATGTTCAGAAGCCTCCAGACAATCCGAGGCGCTACCCAGAACGAAGGCACCGTCCACCAGACAGACACTGAGGATGTTCAGGAGCCTCCAGACAATCTGAGGCGCTACCCAGAACGAAGGCACCGTCCACCAGACAGACTAGACTTATAAACAAACAAACAAAAACGAACTGTTCGAGTTCAAATTAAAAGATGCAAAATAACTACAACAAGTTCTGGGAAATGTTTCAGTTGTGGTTTGGTAAAAGTAACTCTGATTGTATAAGAGAAGGAATGTTATGTTCTGTGAATTACTGATGTCCCCTTTAAGGATGGAGCATCCTTGGTCATGCACAGTGTTGTTCTATGTTATTCTGGTACTAACTCGTTTGAGTAAATGTGAAGCTCCAGTTCAATTGCTTGTCTTCAGAGTCTTTCTTATTATATAAATAAGTACTAAGTGTTAAGACACTACACTTTACTTGCTGAACATGTGGAACTTTCTACCGTCTCTTCTGTGATGTCAAAATCAATTCAGAATGATTTGATAGCTTCCATCGCATCATCCATTAAAAGTTAGATTGAAGAGAGAGGTTGACGCAGTGCATTTTTCTCCTGCGCTCAAGTAGGCTTTCCACTTTCCTTTGGTATTTATTTTGCAAAGGTAACATATAATCACTCCGGAGAGACACAAGCAACAACTCATGACATAAATGTTACAGCAGCCTAGGCTACACCTTAACATTAGCGATCTGACATGCTGAAAACTAGAAACATTTTCAGTCTGATCAACTGTAGGCTACTAATAATAGCAGCTGCATACAGCCGATGTGCCATGTCCATCTGGTCAAGGTAACTGATTGGTAACATTATGCATTTATTGTCCACTTGTGTGTCAGGAGAAAATGTGAATGTGATCAAATTTAGTTTATATTCAAATATGTGTTTTCAACCCAAAATGATTAACTGGAATGAATCAGTCAACATAATAGTGTGAGTAAATGTTTAATAAGGCCTACAGTTGCATAGGCCTGCATGATGCCAACATGCATAAAGCAAGCTCAGCCCTGTGAGTTCTATTGTCTGTCAGTTGTTGTCTCTGTATCTGGGTAGAGGGAATCCCTCTCCTCATCTCGTCTAAATGTAATTCATATGATATACAATTGTGCAAGTTCTCCCACTTAAAAAGATGAGAAAGGCCTGTATTTTCATCATAGGTACACTTCAAATATGACAGACAAAATTAGAACAAAAATCTGGAAAATCACATTGTAGGATTTTTAATGAATTTATTTGCAAATTATGGTGGAAAATAAGTATAGTGTTGTTTAGCATTCCCTCTCAGGCCTGTCCACATTGAGGACAAACTGTCATACTCTGCCTCATAATTATTCTGCAGGGTTTCAGTATCATGCTACGTTTCCCCCTCTCAATCCTGTGTGTTATAGCTTCAGAGCTGGCTTTGCTGAGAGACTTACAGTGTGGTCGGGAAAGTGCTGACTACTTACTGGAGCCGACATGGGCTCTCTGTGTGTGTGTGTGTGTGTGTGTGTGTGTGCGCGCATGTGACCTCTATAGATCTGGTTATTTGCCTAGCTGATTTAAAAAGTGAAACTGCCCTCAGCACTGTGTGTGTGAGAGAGAGAGAGGGTGTTTGTGTGTCTGACCTCTATCTGTACATCCATATGCTTACCTCATGTCTCCCATTTATTGAGTAAAGTTTGCCTAACAACTTTGAGTGTGTGTGTGTGTGTGACCTCTGTGAATCCATAATGCTCAGCACTGAGTTTCTCTTATTTAAAGAGTGAAGGGGTCTGTAGGACTGGGGAACATTCTGAGATGAATTCAGCACCACCTAGAAACACAACATTTACACCAACATGTTTCACCCACCCCCATACACACCAATCTATATTCATAAGGAGAGATTGTATCTTGCATGGTTGCACCTAGAGGTCGACCGATTATGATTTTTCAATGCCGATACCGATTATTGGAGGACCAAAAAAGCCGATGCCGATTAATCGGCAGATTTGTTTATTTATTTGTAATAATGACAATTACGACAATACTGAATGAACACTTATTTTAACTTAATATAATACATCAATAAAATCATTTTAGCCTCAAGTAAGTAATGAAACTGAAATGTTCAATTTGGTTTAAATAATGCAAAAACAAAGTGTTGGAGAAGAAAGTAAAAGTGCAATATGTGCCATGTAAGAAAGCTAATGTTTCAGTTCCTTGCTCAGAACATGAGAACATATGAAAGCTGGTGGTTCCTTTTAACATGAGTCTTCAATATTCCCAGGTAAGAGGTTTTAGGTTGTAGTTATTATAGGAATTATAGGACTATTTCCCTCTATACCATTTGTATTTCATTAACCTTTGACTATTGGATGTTCTTATAGGCACTTTAGTATTGCCAGTGTAACAGTATAGCTTCCGTCCCTCTCCTCGCTCCTCCCTGGGCTTGAACCAGCAACACAACGACAACACCCACCATTGAAGCAGCGTTACCCATGCAGAGCAAGGGGAACAACTACTAGAAGGCTCAGAGCGAGTGACTTTTGAAACTCTATTAGCGCGTGCTAACTAGCTAGGGTTGATAGGCTTGGAGTAATAAACAGCGCAATGCTTGACGCACAATGAAGAGCTGCTGGCAAAAGGCACGAAAGTGCTGTTTGAATGAATGTTTACACGTCTGCTTCTGCCTACCACCGCTCAGTCAGATACTTAGATGCTTGTATGCTCAGTCAGATTAAATGCAACACATGACACGCTAGATAATATCTAGTCATCAACCATGTGTAGTTAACTAGTGATTATGATTGATTGTTTTTTATAAGATACGTTTAATGCTAGCTAGCAACTTACCTTGGGTTACTGCATTCGCGTAACAGGCAGTCTCCTTGTGGAGTGCAACGAGAGAGAGGCAGGTCGTTATTGCATTGGACTAGTTAACTGGAATGTTGCAAGATCCCCCGAGCTGATAAGGTGAAAATCTGTCGTTCCGCCCCTGAACAAGACAGTTAACCCACCGTTCCTAGGCCGTCATTGAAAATAAGAATGTGTTCTTAACTGACCTCTAGTTGCACCTCATATGTTTACTGATATCCTTGGAAAGGAGAAAGGTCTTGATGTGTAGATAAAGGTAAAGGCCTTAGTGACATACAGCTAAATGGGATGTCTACTTTTGATCAGCGATGCCCTACCAAGAGCCTCTCACTGTTTAATGGTATGGTAGTAAAGGCTTGGTCCAGTCCATGATCTCTTGAGGATAGAAAATGATAATACTAACTTAAATCCTACAGTGCAGACATACTGTATGCAGTATGATGCAGTTACAAAGACTTCCCACTTTCCCTCACTCTCTCTGACAGAGCTCTTCCTCTCTCACTTCACTCACTCACTTTCTCGTTCCCTCTCTCAAACCCAAGGTTATACCGTGGTAATTAGTAGCATCACTAACGAGTGATTACTTTGCTTATCTCTTCTCCCTCTGCTGCCTGCCGCTGACTTTCTCCCTCTGCTGCCTGCCGCTGACTTCCTCCCTCTGCTGCCTGCCGCTGACTTTCTCCCTCTGCTGCCTGCCGCTGACTTCCTCCCTCTGCTGCCTGCCGCTGACTTCCTCCCTCTGCTGCCTGCCGCTGACTTCCTCCCTCTGCTGCCTGCCGCTGACTTTCTCCCTCTGCTGCCTGCCGCTGACTTCCTACCTCTGCTGCCTGCTGCTGACTTCCTCCCTCTGCTGCCTGCCGCTGACTTCCTACCTCTGCTGCCTGCTGCTGACTTCCTCCCTCTGCTGCCTGCCGCTGACTTCCTACCTCTGCTGCCTGCCGCTGACTTCCTCCCTCTCTGTCCGTCTCTTCTTTAGTTCCCCTTTGCTCTCTCATTCCCAATGATCAATACAATCTAATTCCCCAATATTTGTATGCTTGGTAGAGTTCCCTGTGATCATATATCGCTACCTCTATACAAGCAAATATTATTACACTGAAGCAAAGGGGGGTGAAGCAAGGTTTTTAAAAAAAGAAGGTTTATTTAGCTTTATTTTCCTTTAGCTGCAGGCTAGCATCTGGTGGAGGTAGGGAGACTGAGGGAGAGGTAGTGAAAGAGAGAGAGAGGTACAGAAAGATTACGAGAGAGTGAGAGAAAACAGCTGGTGAGGTCTGGGAGTGCTGTGTGTGCAGAAACGGCAGGCAAGCTGCTGACCCAGAAATCCTCTCCTTCTTTCACCCAGGACCTATAGCGGAAGCATTGCAGGGGACGAGAGGGGCTAGCTATACAATGTACTACTTTACTGTAGTGGTTGAATTACCTATAACCGAGGAGGGAATGCAGACTCAAGAGCTTTAAATGCTTTAAACACAGACGTGAGAGCTTTAAACACAGGCTTTTAACACAGACGTAAGAGCTTTAAACACAGGCTTTAAACACAGACGTAAGAGCTTTAAACACAGGCTTTAAACACAGACGTAAGAGCTTTAAACACAGGCTTTTAACACAGACGTAAGAGCTTTAAACACAGGCTTTAAACACAGGCGTAAGAGCTTTAAACACAGGCTTTAAACACAGACGTAAGAGCTTTAAACACAGGCTTTAAACACAGACGTAAGAGCTTTAAACACAGGCTTTAAACACAGACATAAGAGCTTTAAACACAGGCTTTAAACACAGACGTAAGAGCTTTAAACACAGGCTTTAAACACAGACATAAGAGCTTTAAACACAGGCTTTAAACACAGACATAAGAGCTTTAAACACAGGCTTTATTAAACACAGACATAAGAGCTTTAAATGCAGGCTTTAAACATAGACGTAGGAGCTTTAAACACTTTAAACACAGACCTAAGAGCTTTAAACGCAGACGTAAGAGCTTTAAACGCAGACGTAAGAGCTGTACAGTATTTGTATTGTGTTATCAGAATGGTCTAAAATAGTTTGCTTAGCTTATACTATTTGATGTTATCACTGGTTCAGAATGTAGGCTGTGCCTCTGTTCCTTTACACAGTAGTTAATTACCTAAGCCAAACCAATACACGAAATGTAGATATTTAAACTGCCTTGTAACAATGTGATGATTGTTTAGCTACTCCTGCTTAATATAATTTTGACAATGAGCAGGACGTTTGTACAGCACTTACACATCACCTCAACTCTACTTTGTACAGCACTTACACATCACACTAACTCTACTTTGTACAGCACTTACACATCACCCTAACTCTACTTTGTACAGCACTTACACATCACCTCAACTCTACTTTGTACAGCACTTACACATCACCTCAACTCTACTTTGTACAGCACTTACACATCACCTCAACACTACTTTGTACAGCACTTACACATCACCCTAACTCTACTTTGTACAGCACTTACACATCACCTCAACTCTACTTTGTACAGCACTTACACATCACCTCAACTCTACTTTGTACAGCACTTACACATCACCCTAACTCTACTTTGTACAGCACTTACACATCACCCTAACTCTACTTTGTAAAGCACTTACACATCACCTCAACTCTACTTTGTACAGCACTTACACATCACCTCAACACTACTTTGTACAGCACTAACACAGCACCTTAAATCTACTTTGTACAGCACTTACAAATCACCTGAACTCTACTTTGTACAGCACTAACACAGCACCTCAACTCTACTTTGTACAGCACTAACACAGCACCTTAAATCTACTTTGTACAGCACTTACAAATCACCTGAACTCTACTTTGTACAGCACTAACATAGCACCTCAACTCTACTTTGTTCTGCACTTACACAGCACCTCAACTCTACTTTGTTCTGCACTTACGCAGCACCTGAACTCTACTTTGTACAGCACTAACACAGCACCTTAAATCTACTTTGTTCTGCACTTACACATCACCTCAACTCTACTTTGTACAGCACTAACACAGCACCTTAAATCTACTTTGTACAGCACTTACACATCATCTCAACTCTACTTTGTTCTGCACTTTCACAGCACCTCAACTCTACTTTGTACAGCACTTTCACAGCACCTCAACTCTACTTTGTACAGCACTAACACAGCACCTTAACTCTACTTTGTTCTGCACTTACACAGCACCTCAACTCTACTTTGTTCTGCACTTGCACAGCACCTCAACTCTACTTTGTTCTGCACTTACACATCACCTCAACTCTACTTTGTACAGCACTAACACAGCACCTTAAATCTACTTTGTACAGCACTTACACATCATATCAACTCTACTTTGTTCTGCACTTTCACAGCACCTCAACTCTACTTTGTACAGCACTTTCACAGCACCTCAACTCTACTTTGTACAGCACTAACACAGCACCTTAACTCTACTTTGTTCTGCACTTACACAGCACCTCAACTCTACTTTGTACAGCACTAACACAGCACCTTAACTCTACTTTGTTCTGCACTTACACAGCACCTCAACTCTACTTTGAACTTAATTACCTGGCGGAAAATAGGATGAAACACTGCCTCATACCAGTTCTACAGTATTTAATTGACTTCATTATTCAATATTGAATGATTAGTGAATCCAACTTTATTAAATACTTTTGTTATTGCTTTATAGATGTATACTGTATTTAATAGCATAGATGCAGTTTTCTCAGCAAGTCCTGTTTGATCCATCAACATTAGCTTACAGTAACATTAGCTTACATCAACATTAGCTTACAGTAAATGTGTTGTTGTAAGACGTACTGTATTATTCCAGTAGTTAGTATGGCACTGAATTATGTTAGTTAATATGATCTACATATTCTTCTTCAGTTCCAATACCTTTTTTTTTGTAGTTCACCTCAACATTGTCAGTGACTGCATAGGAAATGTGACTGCATAGGAACTTATCTACGCATGCATGACTTTGTCACCGAATCACACTCACAAATGTGTTCAACATTGTGTCACAGCAAAGTGTAATTCTAATATTGTTTGCCGTTCCCTCGAGGAAACAGAGAGGGTAAGGAAGAAAGACGAGAGTCCTATTGAGACTTACAAATAAATTAACCCTTGTGTGGTGTTCGAGACTGTGGGACCCATTTTCAATGTTTACAATTAATCATTTTTCAACCTGAGATTCATTGGCCTTGGCTCATTTTCTGTGAAAAACATGTAAAGAAAAACATTTTCATTGAGTGCACATTGTGCACCCCCATACATATGTACAGTATATTACATCTGTGGTGTTCAGGTCCACTGGACCGAGGGTAATAAAAGTGTGTGTGTGTGTGTGTGTGAAAACAAGTAAAAATTAAACAAAAAGGTTTGCTGTGTGCCTTCACTCTGTCTTCCTCCTCCCTGGGCCTGCTGTTTCAACATAGCACCAAGAAGCTGTCTGTCTCCCACTTTTCTCGCACTCTTTACCCTTTGTAGTGTGAAACTACACAATGTCTTGCAGGAGCCTGCACAATATTATTACAATACATTATTACAATACATTATTACAATACATTATTACAATACATTATTACAATACATTATGTAAAAAATGCAGTATTTTCCCACACTCCACCCCAGCCAGTTGCAAATTGGTGGAGGGACACAACAAATAAATAGCTTTGCATGTGTGGCTCCTTAACACAATCAATCAGTATTGCAAAAAATAATCTCTGCTCAAAGGGACTTAGAAATAGTTTTTGCAGGGAGAGAAGCTAGCGTGTAAGGAGCATCTTCAACTTTTGCAGATTTAGAATTTTCAGAATATGAAGATCATGTCTCTGTTAATTCGGAGTCTGACAGTGAGTTGGAAGAAGAGGATGAGATTGACCCTCAGGATACAAGCAGTGACGACGCATGTGGTTACTTATGTACAGAACATAAAGTCTTCTATTGAACTGTTCATCCCAGACACCATCCAGAAAATCATTCTGGACTGCACTAATTTGGAGGGAAGGTGTGTTTTTGGAGAGAGATGAAAGGAGATGGACCAAACTCATTTACATGCACACTTTGGAGTTATTTTCCTTGCTGATGTTTTCAGATCCAATGGGGAATCCACAGAATCCCTGTGGGATGCAGAAACTGGCAGAGAACCTTTCAGTGCAACAATGTCTCTGGAAAACTTTATTTCCAGGATTATCCACTTCGATAAGCGAGACACCAGACCTGCTCGGCGGCAGAGAGACAAGCTAGCTGCAATCAGGTCAGTGTGGGACAAGTGTGTGGACCGCCTTCCCCTGTTTTACAACCCTGGGCCCAACGTTACTGTTGATGAGCAGGCCGCTGCCCAATCAGACAGTACAATATAAACCTGCAAAATATGGAATCGAGATCTGGGCAGCCTGTGATGCTGCTTCGTCAAGTGTATACGAGGAAGCCAGATGGAAGAGCCCCTGAGAAGAACCAAGGGATGCAGGTTGTCCTGGATGTGACACAGGGATTCCTGGATGGCCACAACATCACATGCAATAACTTTTTTACTTTGCCTAAGCTGGGACAGGAGCTCCTCAAGAGGAAGCTGACGATGGTCGGAACAGTAAGAAAAAACAAGCCAGAGCTGCCACCTCAGCTGTAGAATACACAGAACAGGCCTATCAATTCCTCGAAGTTTGTGTTCACGGCCGACACGTCCCTAGTGTCCTACTGTTAAGGGAATTTTTATCAATGATGACTAATTATGTATACATTTCAATCAGGACTGACTAGTCCAAATGCTATATGTACTGTACATATATGAATTTTCTCTTTCTTGCTCCCATTCCCAATTGTATATAATATAGTCAGGAGTTTAGTAACAATGACGGTCTGTTCCGTTGTACAAATGAATGAACTATCTCCAGATGTCAGGGACGGACTATCTCCAGACTGTCTAGAATGCTGATTTACAGTGACTGACCTTGGCTTTAGGAGAGGAGGGAAGGCTCGAGAACTATAGGGCCTCTCTACCGGTGTTATGAAGAGATAGAACATTTAGGAAACGCTGACGTCATTTTCAGTTTATAACCTGTGGTAAAATGTGTATGTACCCAGTACTCTCTGGAATTAAACGCTATTACCTGACTTTTAAGACTGGTCTCGATCTATTTCATGCATAATTAATGAATTTACAACTCATTAATGAAATAGAGAGAGTGCGAATTTGGTTTTGGCTACAAAACATATAGGAATTTAGAATTGCTCTAACACCTACGTGCCAAAGAAAGGCAAAAATGTAGTACTAATGAGTACGGTGCATAGGGATGGGAGAATCTGGCCAGGAACATCACAAACCAGAAGTCATAATGGATTACAATGCCACAAAAGGAGGGGTGGAGAATTTAGACAAGCTGGTGACTGGCTACAGCTTGGACATCAGCTTGGACATCTCTTGGACATCTCAGCGTAGAACGCGTTTGTCATCAGGATGGCGTTGAACCCAAATTGGAACAGAGGGAAGCTCCAGAGGAGAAGGCTCTTTCTCGAGGAGCTGGGCAAGGCATTGGTAAGACCTCAAATCCAGAGTCAACATATCTCAAGGACCCCAGCCTCTGCAGCCATCGTGAGGAGGGTTCAGGGGGATGCTGGTGCCCCATCCGCCCGACCCACAGAACCAACAACTCCAAATCCGGAAGTGTGTGTGTGTGTGTGTGTGTGTCTGTGTCTGACTCTCCTACCTTGGCCTGTTGTAACTATATATGTGAGTAGGTGAGTGATATGTTAGTAAAATTCCTGAACTAAGTTTTTTCATAATTCTAGATTGCAGCCGGTAGCAACAAGAAGAAGCGCTGTGATGTGTGTGTGGACCCAAGAAGGACAGGAAGACACAGTTCACATGCATCAATTGCTGAAAAAAACTCTGTCCCTCATGTGGTGTGTAGACCGGCCTTAATTTGTGTTCAATGGGGCTCATTTTGTCACGCCCTGATTTGTTTCACCTGTCCTTGTGCTTGTCTCCAGCCCCTTCCGGTGTCTCCCATCTTCCCAACTTATCTCCTGGGTATTTATACCTGTGTTTTCTGTCTGTCTTTGTTGTGTTACAGCCTGAATTTTGTAGCTGGCCTACACACCCTATAATGTCAAAGTGAAATTATGTTTTTAGGACAAATTCATGAAAAATGAAAAGCTGAAATGTCAATAAGTATTCAACCCCTTTGTTATGGCAAGCCTAAATAAGTTCAGGAGTAAGAATTTGCTTAACAAGTCACATAATAAGTTGCATGGAATCACTCTGTGTGCAATAATAGTGTTTAACATGATTTTAGAATGACTGCCTCATCTCTGTAACCCACATATGTAATTATCTGTAAGGTCGCTTAGTTGAATTTCAATTAATTTCAAACAAAGATTCAAATGACAAAGACCAGGGTGGTTTTCCAATGCCTCGCAAAGACGGGCATCTGTTGGCAGACATTGAATATCCCGTTGAGCATGGTGAAGTTATTAATTACACTTTGGATGGTGTATCAACACACCTAGTCACTACAAAGATACAGACGTCCTTCCTAACTCAGTTGCTGGAGAGGAAGGAAACCGCTCAGGGATTTCACCATGAGGCCAATGGTTGGTTTAAAACAGTTATAGAGTTTAATGGTTGTGATAGGAGAAAACTGAGGATCGGTCAACAACATAGTTACTCCACAATACTAACCTAATCAAACAGAGTGAAAAGAAGGAAGCCTGTACAGAATACAAATATTCCAAAACATGCATCCGGTGTGCAACATGGCACTAAATTAATACTGCAAATTATGTGGCAAAACAATTCACTTTCTGTCCTGAATACAAAGTGTTGTGTTTCGGGCAAATCCAATACAACATATTCCTGAATACCACTCTCCATATTTCCAAGCATAGTGGTGGCTGCATCATGTTATGGGTCTTTTTTATTTATTTTTAACCAGGCAAGTCAGTTAAGAACAAATTCTTATTTACAATGACAGCCTACCAACAAACAGTTAACTGCCTTGTTCAGGGGCAGAAAGACAGATAGTTACCTTGGGGATTCGATCCAGCAACCTTTCGGTTACTGGCCCAACGCTCTAACCACCAGGCTACCTGCCACTTGCAATAGTAAAGCACTGGAGAGTTCTTCAGGATAAAAATAAACGGAAAGCTAAGCACACCCAAAATCATAGCTGGTTGAGTCTGCTTTCCACCAGACACCGGGAGATTAATTCACCATTCAGTAGGACAATAACCTGAAACACAAGGCCAAATATACACTGGAGTTGCTTACCTAGAAGACGTGAATGTTCCTTAGTGTCTGAGTTAGTTTTGATTTGATTCTACTTGAGAATATATGGCAAGACATGAAATTGGTTGTCTAAATAATCAACATCGAATTTGATGTTGCACAATCCAGGTGTGGAAAGCTCTTAGAGACTTACCCAGAAAGACTCACAGCTGTTATCGCTGCCAAAGGTGCTTTTACAAATTATTGACTCGGGGGTATGAATACTTACATAAATGAGATATTTCTGTATTTAATTTGCAATTTGCAAAAATTTCCAAAATATGTTTTCAATTTGTCATTCAGAGTTATTGTGTGTAGATGGGTGAGAAAACCCCCAGATTTAATTCATTTTGAATTCAAACTATAACACATACAAAATGTGGAATAAGTCAAGGGGTATGAATTCTTTCTGAAGGCGCTGTATATTTGCAAACAGTCACACTTAAACATTCCCGCAGCTCATTTCCATGGCAACACAGTCACAGTCCATGGTCGCTGTGGTTGGTCTCTGCACATGGTCCCCCCCATTTCTCTCTCTCTCTCTCTCTCTCTCTCTCTTGCTCGCTCTCTCTCTCTCTCTCTCTCTCCATTTCTCTCTCTCTCTCTCTCTCTTTCTCTCTCTCTCTCTCTCTCTCTCTCCATTCTCTCTCTCTCTCTCTCTCTCTCTCTCTCTCTCTCTCTCTGTCTCTCTCTCTCTCTCTCTCTCTCTCTCTCTCTCTCTCTCTCTCTCTCTCTTCTCTCTCTCCCTCTCTCTTGCTCGCTCTCTCTCTCTCTCTCTCTCTCTCTCTCTCTCTCTCTCTCTCTCTCTCCCTCTCTCTCTCTCTCTCTCTCTCTCTCTCTCTCTCTCTCTCTCTCTCTCTCTCTCTCTCTCTCCCTCTCTCTTGCTTCGCTCTCTCTCTCTCTCTCTCTCTCTCTCTCTCTCTCTCTCTCTCCCTCTCTCTTGCTCGCTCTCTCTCTCTCTCTCTCTCTCTCTCTCTCTCTCTCTCCATTTCTATCTCTCTCTCTCTCTCTCTCTCTCCATTTCCTCTCTCTCTCTCTCTCTCTCTCCATTTCTCTCTCTCTCTCTCTCTCTCTCTCTCTCTCTCTCTCTCTCTCTCTCTCTCTCTCTCTCTCTCTCCTCCATTTGAGTGTTTTTACTCTATATCTCTCGTCTTGTCACTCCCTGCATCTGTGGACTTCGCCCTATTCCTTAAATTCCTTCCCTCTTGTGCTTCTTCCCTCTGTATCTCTCATCTGGTGTATTGCTGTTCCTGCATTCACACATCTCTCCCTCTCTGCGTCTTTTGTCCTGCCACTCTCAGCTCAATCCTTGTGTGCACTGGGAACACGTTGCATCTCAGTAGAAGTCCATACCAAGCATGACTCAAAA